>NW_028227270.1:62310638-62393138 GCF_978045245.1 Mus caroli | reverse complement strand
TGGCTTCCCTTAATGAAGAGATACAACTTGTAAGATGAAATAAATCTCCCCTCTCCAAGTTGCTTCTGGTTATAGTTTTTATCACAGCAACAGGAAAGCAATTTAAAACACTATATGTGTGCATTTTTTAAAGATTTGATAAAACTATGAAGATCTGTAATAAAAAAAAACAGAAAATAAATTAGTAGTAGAAAATGAAGAGACAAAAAGATATATCGTCTGGGGAACACAGTAAGCATCCTGAAAGAAAGATAAGAGTGGTGATACTTGGTTTATCTGTGAGCTAAATTTACACAATCATAATTAAATTACCATAGAGTCATACTTCAACCCAATCACATTGTGACTGTAATTTACTAGAAAATGAAAAAGTAGTAGTAAGGTTGGGGGTGGAGGGGGAGCAGGAAGTAGTATGCAATCAACCCAAGCCTGCTCATCTCTAAGGAAATCTAATAATGTCCAAAATGAATGAAGAAAGGAAGTATTAGGGTATAATTTATAAATCCTGAGGCAATATTTTTAAATTACAAATATTGAAGGCGGTTAACTGTTTTTTGAAGCATTTGTAATGTTTTCTGTTCTGTGAACAAATACTTCTTTATAACTCATAAATGTATTGTCCAGCATGTACCCATTCATCTCTCACCTGAACTTCAAGACTTTGTTATGTTTCAGAGCAGTTATCCCCCTGTTACATCTTGTACCACAACATCGCTAATAGCTACCAGCCCTTTGCTACCTGAAGTCAGGCAGGCCTGGCCCACAAATGCATGTCCCTTCATTTTTCCCTACCATAACAACTGGCTGAGCCATAATTTTCAGTAGCAGGAGCCTTGAACATCCACCAAGCCAGACCAATTCTCCTATTTGATGAGGAATCCACCTGGCCCTCAATAGGGGCAGGGAATCTAGGCTGCTAGCCTTCTCCCCTGGCTCAACCCTGAGAGCCAACTTCTCTCCCAACACAGCCTCACTGGGAATATGATAAAAGAAGCACTTTGCAGAATAATATAAATACCATAATTTTAGTGATTAATAATTTCTCCAGAGCGAATGGCACATCTTCCTTAAGCAACCAGAAGCAGTTAGACACTGGAAACCCACTTGGTCTCGGACCCAGAATAGCTATGGTATTGCCTTTCTTTCTCTGAGGTACCTGAGGATGTTATGTCAGGTGTGGACACTAGCTTGTGGATACAATCCTGGTATAGAAGAGACCAGCAAGTGGGCCCGGCTTGGTGTGGACAGCCTCAGCCCAAATCCAATCACGTCAGAATCAGGTCTAATTGAGATTAATGACCCCTCCAGGTGGCTCCAGCTATTTTATCAACAGAGCCTGCTGAGAAGACTGCTCTCTAGCCTCCAATTTGGCCAAACAGGCTCTTACTCTTCTATCTTGACAGCTCCAGCCCACCAGCCCTGCATGAACAGAAGAAAGCACCACAGTGTTTTCAGGACTCTGAGAGGATGAGGAGGGAAAAGAACCATGGATTCAAGGATCCTAACACCTAGGAGTCTTTGCCCAAACGCATGGCTTCTGAAGAGTAGGAGCAACAAAGTTCTAGAAGCACTGTGGCCATCATTATTCCTGGGACTGATTAGACTTGGGCGAATCTCAACTGCAGGGAATGCCCACCAACTCTTCCCTCCTCAGCTGCCAATGTAAAACGATGGTCAGTGAGGGATTCCCAGACCAGCTTGAGATGAATAAGAGTTTGCCAGATGGGAAGAGAAGAACACCCCAGTCAAATGCACAGATGGTGCTGTATCCTTGGAATGGGACTGTGACAAGCTGTTAGTGCCTTTGACCAGAGCCAGCAATGGGGATATGGTAGAACCCTATGCTAGACCATGTAGGCCATGGTGAGGGAGTTGGATTCTATGCTACGGACAGCAGAGGCTACCTACTCAGGGAAACTCTTTCCATAGATGAGGAAGATGGTCAGGAATGCACTTCACAACAGGGTCTCTCATTCCAAGGAGGTGACCCTGGACATAGAGGTATGTAAAATAGATGGATAATTTATGAATTTGTGTTATGAAACATGAATCATTTTATGAAAATAATTCATAAAGAAATCTATTTTAAAACAATCCTTGGACTTGAGAGAGATGGCTCAGACAGCACAGTGTTGCACAAGCATGGAGACCTTAGTCAGGTCCCCAGCATATGCAATAAAAGGCCAAGCAGCGTGGGAAGTGTCCGACATTCCAGCACCAGATAGCCAGGCAGAGACAGGCAGATCCTGGGGCGTCTAGCCAAAATGCTAAGCTTCAAGTTTTCAGAGAGAGATGCTGTCTCAAAAGGTGGAGAACTGAAGAAGATACCCAACTGCAACCTCTGGTGCACCCCTACACACATGTGAGCACACACATGTGTACATGCACACATATGCATGCGCAGGCATGCACCACATATACATAGCTACAACAAATAAGCATGCGGATTAATATTTTAAGCTTTCCACGCCTGTTGTATCATTTTATGACTTACTTTTAAAATGAAAGCATATCTGCATACTATTGAGATGGACATGTTGATTCATATTTATCCAAAGAATGAAATCCCAGCTGAAAATCTGATTCTGCAGGACACAGAGAAACTTCAATGTTTTTCAGAGCTGACTGACATTTTTAATCTATGGATGTCAGTGCTGAGAATGTCATTTCATATACACACCTAACACCAAATGACAAAAAGTATGTTTAGGACCAGCGTGGTAGCTTGGATGAGAACAGCCCCTGTAGGCTGATACGTTTGAATGCTTGGTCCCCCACTGGTGGAACTGTTTAGGAAGGATTAGGAAGTGTGTGGCCTTGTTGGAGGTGGGCCACTGGGATGGGCTTTGAGTTTTCAAAAGCCCATGTGATTCTCAGTTACCTCTTACCTTGTGTTTGTGACTGAGATGTAATCTCTCAATTGCTGCTCCAGTACCATGCCTGCTTGTCTGCTGCCATGCTCCCCACCGTGATCATCATGGACTTGTGAAATTGTGGGTGTTAAGGCCTAGGTAAAATATTAAGGCCTAGATGGAATGTTAGGTCCTAAGTAAAATGTTAAGGTCCATGTAACTGTTACCTGTCTAGCCTGCCATTGTGTGCTATTACTAATGTCACAAGGAAACTTTCCCCATATGTTGTTTCTGCTGTTACGAGAAAAGTTTCTCATGCCCAAGTTGATTGTACGTTCTGTCAGAGTCTGTGCTCTCACAACAGAAGTCAGAACTGCTTTGTATAGTTAATCACAATAAGCTTGGACCTGAACCAAACACCCAGCAGCACTTCCTGCACCTGTGTGTGAGCTTTTTATGGTGTTTGGTTTTATATGCTGCCCCTGGGATGGACCATAACATAAAAAACTATTTGGTATAAAACTTCCATTTTGAGTAGAGGTCTAGTAAAGTTTAAGTTCCCAAGCCCTCCCCAGAGAACTTACATCCCACTTGGCAGGAAGAGACATGGACATGAGTAACTGACATCCTGGTTGGCAAGTTAAGACATGAATATTAGACAAGTTCCATCTTGGTAGAGAAGTTAGGACATGACTATTAGACAAGGCAAGTCCCCTGGCACAGTTGAATACCCCAACCAATGGGAGCAGGATACATGTACAACAAAGGCATGTCCCTAAGAAAGTCCCCTGTCCCTAAATCCTAATTGGTGACAAAACTTGGCACAGATGTTGGTAGAGATCATATTTTTAAAAACTCTATTGGATCTTGACTCAACATCACAGTCAGCTCCGGAGTCTGACTTGTGTCCCCGATGGATCAGTCTTGGGGTGGGCCATTCAATAAACCATCCCTATGTGGCTGAGATTGATGACTGAGTGATTTGGGCAGTGATTCCCAGACCCCAAAGTGAGCCACAAATTAAACACTTTCTTTGATAAGTTGCCTTAATCGTGGTGTTTTGTCACACAAATCAAAAAGTAACTAAGACCATCATGAAGTGGAAACTTCTGGATTCTTTGGAAAGTCAGTTATGTCAAAGGATGTTTTGCTGGGGCACGCAGGTGAAAGGATGTCTTGCTAAAACAGACACGTGAAAGAATGTTCTCCCGAAGCAGATACGGGTGAAAGGGTGTTTTGCTGTAGTAGACATGTGAAAGGATGCGTGATATTTGGAAGGAATATAAATATGACCCCACGACAGTGGGAGCTCGAGCGTTGGTTCGCTTTGCTCTGCCTCCCTGTTCTTCGCTGGTGGCATGCCTGCATTGGTTCGCCTTACATTGCATTGTCGATCTTTGCTTGTGGTGATGTCATAGAGAGAAACTCACCAAAGAACTTCTTGTGAGGTTCCTGTGGCTTTTTGCTGCTTCCAGGGTAGACTCAGGCTGGTTGGCAAGCCTCACAGTTTCTTCTGGATTGATCTGCCCTGCTGATTCCTGTGTGGTATCTGCTGAGTGGACTGGACTGCAGCTGCTGGTTCGTGTTGGTGTTTGTCTAGAGGACTGAACTGTTGATATCCTGCCAACAAGGTTGGACCCTCCCCCAAAGAACTATTTCTCAACAGGTCTACTTTTCCCCCCTATCTAATAACTTTTCTCTTCCACTACCTCTGGTGGGAGGTGGGCAAGAGGGAGGTTATTATTAAACTAGGTTGAGAAAAATTTATGCCTACACAACCAGTTCAGAAATTGTTGGAAATTCTGTCCTAATTTTAAGCCAGAAATCACTTAATGCTGTTTTTAAGAAGCTCAAGTCAGCAGCTCAAACAGTGATTTTTAAAAAATCAAATATCTTAACACCAGACAAGCCAAAGACAGTCTAATTCGATATTTACAAGTGAAGACTGACAGTAGAGAAATATTAAAAGGATTTTTTCATAATTAAATGATTATGCTCCTATCGGAAGAGAAAGATGTTTATACGTGCAATAAAAATAAGTTCAAGTCATAGGGTGTGGCCACAAATCTGAGCTGAGGTGTTTCAAATGCAGCAGAGGTGAGTGCTTCTGGGAGCACCCATGCTTGATTTTGAGTTCAGTTTTGGTCATTGTGTGTTGAGAAACCTTTTTTCCACTTGCCAAAATGTTCGTGGTACCTGCACTCAGTTGTGACAGCCCACAATGGATCACAACCCACAGATTTAAAAGCTGGGCTTCTTCTTTCTCTTGGGGGAAATACCTCACTGAAATAAATAAAGCCCGTGAACTCCTTCACCCAGCAGATGTGTACCAGGTAGCAGCACAACTTTGCACATGCTGGAGACGTCCATCTCAGTGGTCAGAGGTAAAGTTGGCACCAGGGAACGGCTGATGTTCACTGCTCACAGAAACACGGAAACCAGGGGAAGAAACAGGTCCTGCTCTGGAGGCCACTCAGGAAAAACAGGCCACAGTGGTCTCCCACACGAGAAAAGGCCCTCTCCAGACTCCCGTTCTTCTTCAGTAAGACTTCAAAAGGAAAACAAATGATTTGAAAGGACTGAACTCAAACGTCAGAATGAGAATTCTGAAAGCATCCCCAGAAGCTCCCCGTGTGGACACCGGCATACTTGAATCTCAGTCTAAGGCATTCTGTGCTGGGGGATGATGACACAGCCAGTTAGTGCCATGAGGGCTGGGAGAGGAAGCCTGGACCAGTTGAAGGTTTAGGAAGAAAATCAAGAATCTCTTCCTCTTAGCTGACTTCTACCATGTGAACTGGTTCTCTCCAAAGTGGCTATTCCCAGAAGCTCTTTACAGAAAATCACAGCCAAACACTTCAACAGTCTTCAACACTAAAGTTGGTTCTGATGGGGCTAGAAGGTAACAGACTCCATCCCAAGACTATGCATCAGCCCCAGCAGCTGGTACTGAGCCTTTTAGATGACGCAGCTCTTGGGAACAGCTTTTCAGGAAAGACTTGAAATGGGACCTACCTTACCCATTGCACATGAATGCTGTGCCTGTCACCCAAACCACAAAGAAAGGAAAGAACGTAAAATGGCTGTCACCATGAAAGTGGCAGTTACCCATGCTCCAATTCACTGTATGCTCCCAGCCTGACTACCCTTCAATCCTGCCTCCTCTTGGAGCTGAAACTGGAGCACTGAGCTTGCTTCCTCTTGGGAGGCCCTGAATCCTTGTCCCAGTCCACCCCTATTGTTAGGGGACATTGGGTGGGAGTCTCAGGATTCCCTCAGTATTTCCATTGCAATGTCAGGACCTGTGGAGCCTATCTGCTTAATGAGAGGGGAGGGGAGGGAGGGAAGTGTGAGCAAGAGGCCATTGGCTGCCAGAGAAGCAGGGATGCTGGCCAAGCCTTGATTCTAGCATCCTCAGAGGAGCAAGCCCTGATACACACCCACACTGTCTCTCGCAAGTTCTCACGGCCATTGCCTGAGCTTGGGAACTTGTCACCCGTCTCTGGGACTATCCAAGCAGCCATCTTCCTTCTCTTTGGCTCCAGACAAGAGACTTTCCTCACAGTGACCTGTCACTGCTGAGAAGCCATCTGCCTGCCCATGACAGAAAGACCTACATCAGCTCCCTGAAGGGACACCCATGGCTTCTGAGACCCCTCCTGTATAACCTCTGCTACCCCGTACCCCAAACTCTTCTCCTTCCCCACACTGCCCAACAGAAACACGTGCCAGCAACAACTCCCAGAACGTTCCAGAGGCCTGTGTGCCCTGTTCTCTCCACCTGGCACTCTTTCTTCCCCAGCCCAGGCAGCACTAACTGCCTCCCCAACAAGCTGTGCTAAATGCCAGCCACTGCTCTCCAGTGCTTTCCCTGAACCCTGCTGTGGTCGGAGCTCCTCTTCATTGGCCAGTAGAACCCAGAGCACAGAACACCAAGCGCTGGATTACAGACTTGTCTGTCCCGTGGGCTGAGACAAGAGGGCTGAATTCATAGTCACCCTGTTTTGCCGAAACAAACAAACTATTCACTACCACCCCCAACACCTACAGAGGAAAGGCCCTTTTAGTGTCTCATAATTGTGTACAGTCATCCCCGTGGTATCTTGTAATCAAGTACAGTCACCCCCACTTGGGGAATGGAGTTGAAGAAACTGATGTCACAATCCCAGTTGCAGATCTGAAACAGAAATCAGTATTGACTGATAATCCAGAAGATTTTTCAGGGCCTCCCATACTGGAGCTGGGCACCTCTCTCCAAGCCAAGTGCAGTCTGCAACAAGTCCCTGGCAGCCAGGTCTCTATGGTCGCTAGGGCTGGAACTCCTTAGATGCTGTCATATGACCTTGATATCTTTATCTCTTTATTCCCGGGCTAGTCTCAAAGTTGCTCTATAACTAGAGTTACTTTTGAACCTTTGGCCCTCTGAATTCCGAGATCACAGGTGACCACATCCAACTGCCATTGCCTGGTTCCCCCTTTCGAGTGAGCTCATGAGTTTCCACAAGAGCTGCTGAGATCCAGAGACCTTAGCTCACTGAGGCTTCAGTCTGTGGAGGATGGCACTCTAAGAACAACACGCCAGAGGACAGACAGGAGTACCTCGCTGAGTTTGGACAGAGAGCAAGGGAGACACTAAGAACGGGACCTGAGAATGCCTGGATCCCTCGCAATGCCTTCGCCTCCCAGAGCCAGAAGCAGGAAAGGCCACTGGGAGAGAGCTTTTAATTACCCGCAGGTGTCCCAATTAAGCAACATTGCCTCCCCAATTAGCAGTCCTTTCCATTGGAAATCATTAGGCTTAATTCCATTTCCCAAGAAACATCTTAATCAAGCAAGCTCTGTCCCCAACTCCTGAGCGCAGCCAGGCTCCATGAAGGCCTGGCCTGTCTGGTCGAGGAAGGGATACTAAATGGAGCTTTGGGTCAATTTTCCAATTAAACACAGCCTTTTAATTATACTGTTTTCTAAAGTTTATCCTGACCAAGGGGCCCTGCTTCTTAGCTCCTATCTGAAGAGACAGCACATGCTATGAAGGAGACAAATCTGTGTGCATAGCATCAAAAACCTTTTCTATTAAAAATACGTCCGATAGAGTTGGGGGAGACGGCTCAGTGGTTAAGAGGTCTTGCGACTCTTACAGAAGACCAGGGTTCTAGGACCCGCATGGTGGATTATAACCTTCTGTAACTCAAGTTCCAGAGGACCCAGTGCCCTCTTCTGACCTCTGTGGGCACCAGGAATGGCCACAGTGCACATACACACAAAAATATTGTTTTTAAAATCTAAACAAAAAAGAACTTGTCCAAAACACAATGCTGTGACAACAGGCACAGCCACTTACCAAGACACAGTAACACAGCAGGAAGCGCCCTCAGACCCTCCCTCTTCCCCAGGGTATTTTGTTTTGTTGTTTGTTTGTTCTCCCCTGGATTCAAATATTGCCAAAATTGAAGAAGAGCGGCCAGGAAGAAGGGACCTTTCCAGATGCTGATGGCCAAACGGGCTTTTGAGCTTCTCAGCGTGGGGATCTAAACTCTCTGTTCAGAAGCTGAGGAAACATGGCTGCTGTGGGAAGATGAGGAGTTCCCCATCTGGGCACTGTGGGGGAGACTGCACTTGCTGCATGTTAGCACTGTAGCCGACCACTGGCTATCAGGTTAAAGAGACTCAAGGCCATGCTGACAAAGCCCTCACAGCTAACAACGGATTCCCTTCCCCTATGCACAACCAGCCTGAAATCCTTCTTTGTGATGTTGGCATCGTGGCTTTCCTCCTGGTCCCAGGCGTGGCGTCCTCACCACACCCAGCTGTCTCGGTAAGCTTAGGCCTCCAGGAAAAAGGGCCAAGGAGGGGAGAAATGTGCAGGATGGAGCAGCGTCAGTCACAACCTAGAGCCCCCAGGAAACATATCGGCGAGCACCCTACAAGTGCATCTTAATTTTCGCTCTGAGATAGACTATGAAGTTCAAATCTAATTCTGTTTCTTTTAACTTTTTTCATATCCATGTTAATTGCATTCCATAAAATTGAGGAGAGAGAAGTGCCTCTCTCCTTGGTACTAAATTTAATACATGATGATTAGAGACGTACTCGTCACTGTTGCTTGGAGAGCCTCGTGCATTAGCCCTCCCGAAATCAGATTAACACCCCCTCACTCCCCGCTGTTCCTCGAGTCTTCAGTGCACTGCTGGACCGTACGGTAGCTACCCTCTGCTGACTTTCCACAAGTCAATTTAATGCATTATTATAATTCTGTCAGTGATGAACATCAGATTCTGAGGACTCACACTATGCCACCGCCCCCGGCATAGACCGGTCTATTCCCTTACACTATTACCTTAAGACACACACAAGTCTGGGGTCAACTGCTTCATATTGGCTTCTGCCATCTCGTCTCTCTCTTCATCAAAGACAGAATTACTCAGGCTCGGTCAGTCCTTGGGATTGTTAAGAGAGTCACTCTTCTCTTTATGGGAATCCCGATTGGAAACATCTCTCACAAACAAGACACAAACACCACTGAGTTCAGTTTTACAGCTTTCAGGTTGGGGAAATGAGACTATTCGTTCATCATTAACCAAGCGTGGGCCTCTGCGCTGACCTCAGGGGGCATGTCAGGTAAGAACCCCAGTAGTAACTGTAGAGCCATCTCAGCATTAAGGCTGTGGTTCCTTATTGTACTCCAGAGACAACCGCAGTGCATTTTTCTAGTATCGCCTCACCTCTGAGATGGTGTTGCTTTCAATTTACAGACAACTAAAATTTAGGAAAAGCAAAGTAATTTTCTCAAAGTACACACAGCTGGTAAGTGATGGTATCCGAGACACAAGTCCAGTGGGTTCTATCCTACGGTCAGGGAACTTAGAACAAGAGAGGAAATTAATATTGAGCTGTGGTTTGCTTGGCACACACCACATCTCCGATGGACGCCTACCCTCATTACATAGACCTGACTCTGGATGCAGGTTCTGACTTTGAGTAAATCAATTTCTCTCTGCTTCTTAGATTTCTAATTTGGGCACTCAAGGTTGTTAGCTGGTTGTTTCTATGTTACTACAAAGAAAACCCCCAATTCTTACAATCCAGGATTTTATAATTATGTTATATATTATAGCACAAACGGAGATTCAAAGCCAGAGAGGCCTCAAATGTACATAAAATCCACAGCGTCCATGTGCCTCCTCCATAGCTGGGCCCACGGTGCACATCACTAGTGAGCCAAGGTCCTCTTTCTCACTGAACACACCTGTTGCTTCCCAACACATCACAGTAATGCATAAGGAAGACTCTGAAGGAGCCAGGAGCACCAGAACAAACTGGTTTCCCAGCCCCAGCACGCACAGTGTTAGTGTAAGTTAGAAATGTCCCCACAGGTTCAGCACACATGGTATCCAGTTAGTAACACTGTTTGGAAAAGTGGCAGAGCCTGGCTAAAGGAAGTCCCTCACTGATGGCAGGCATTAAGAATCCATAGCTCTGTCTTGCTTCTATTTCCCTATCTATCTATCTATCTATCTATCTATCTACCTATCTACCTACCTACCTACCTATGTATTTATCTATGTATCTATCTATCTACCTACTTCTATCTCTCTATCTCTCTTTTATCTCTCTATATCTCTATCTCTCTATATCTCTCTAGTCTATCTGTTTCTATTGCTAACTTTCTATCTTTCTATCTCTGTTTCTATCTCTATCTATCTGTTTCTATCTCTATCTCTCTATCTCTATTTCCCTATCTCTATCTGTTTCTATCTCCATCTCTCCTTCTCTCTGTTTTTTGCTTACAGTTTAAAATGTGAGCTCTCAGCTTTCTGTTCCTGCCTCCTGCCAACCATGCCCCCTGGGCCATTAGGGATCCTCCCTTTGTGGTATTGCAAGCCAAAATAAACAATTCCTTCTAAACGTTGCCTCGTCGGTGCTCTGTCACAGCAACAGAAAAGCAACGGATCCACTAACCAACATTCTCTAGTTAGAAATGGGGAAACTGAAGCAGAGGGGTAAGGGTCTTAATGACTGTTGAAAACTAGTATGTGCAATATATCTTGTGTGTAGGTTCTGAGGATCGAAACGCTGAACAAAACATTGCCTTGCCCTCCGGCAATGTTTAATTTAGCAAGGAATGTAGGCTGTCCATCAGTTACAGTACTGAGTACTGCTTAGCCACCCGAGGAAGTGCCTAACCTGGAGACATGGAATCACGTGACCCTTCCTGCAGAAAGCAGCACTTGGGCTGAGGGGATCGAGATGTTAGCAGAAAGAAGGGTAAAGAGTCCATTGTAAGCACAGCGAGGATTTCAACAGTGAGAGAGGACAGAATACCCAAGGATCTGTGCTCTGGCCAGATGGAGCTGCATCTCCTGTCCCTGTAACAGCGTCAGCCGGTGATATCCTATGGAAAGGGTGCTTTGTGCCTTTTAATGCCAGGCCATATAAGACCGCGCAATTTCCTTGAAGCTCTATTAAGTGTCACGAGTCATTATGTGACAAGACCGACTACCCTCAAATTGCTAAGCTGTACAAAGGGTTCCTAAGGCAGACAGTCCCAACCGAGTCCAGCCTCTGGCCTTCTGACCAATGTGTGACATGGTTGCCAGCTGCAAACTAACGAACTCCTTCCTGCTGATGACGCACAAAAGAGGAGAATCCCGTGTTTGCCTGAATTTTCAATCTGCATATTATGGGATTTAAAATGCCTGCTTTAAGCCATCCCACTTCAGGGCCTTCTTTTAGGCATCACTAGAAATCACTTCACTGCAAAAGCAGTGAAGGTTCTTAGGAAGATGGCTTAATCCTGTCTGTTCTGGTGTGTCTGTGTGCAGAATGAATTGGGAAGTAGGGAGAAGCAAGCCCAATAACTCTAGGTTGTGTCTAGATGTGAGGTGGCCAAGAAGGGAAGGGAAATGTCACCATGGTAAGAGAGCAATGATGGTAAAGGCGGCAGCAATCCCTACATCCTGACTGAGCTGGCGGGGTGGAAGATGGCGTCTGGAACGGAAGCGGAAGAGTGGAGTGGGAGACGGGAAAAGCCTGAGGAAGGAGAGGAGTGGAGATGAGGTCCTCCCAGCTAGACAAGCTGGTTCTGGGTGGAGTAGGAGCTACTCTATAAACCCAGGGAGCCCCTCTGGACTGGAGAAGATTTGAGAAATATCTTCTGAGGAGAGGATTGGGAACCAGGTGAAGGATAGAAGGACCAGGGGACTCTGGGAAAGGCAGAAAGAGAAGCCGTGGGAAGGGCAGGCCTGGGATAAGGACTGTCCCCACCTGTCCTCTTCGGCAGTCTCCCAGCCATTGTCTAACACACTGTCAGACCTCTCACTACCGTCTCCAGGAATCCATGGGGCTTTGAGCATGGCAGCACTGGGGCTGGAGAAACCATGAGCTTGAGCTGGCTCCTGTCACTCCTCAGGTCCATAGGCTGCCCTGTGCCACTTTCTCACATTTCTGCAATGCTCTTCGTGTCTATCCCAGGCCCTCTAATTCTGACATCTCTGGCTGTCTCTCCTCAGCCCCTCTAATTCTGCAGCGCTCTGTGTGTTTCCCCGGCCCCTCCAGCCTGATTGTTTTCTTTTAAAATGCTCCTCGTTTCTTTCCCATTCCATTTCCTTTCATCTGCAACCTTCCATTAAGGTTGTTTTCCCCACAGCTATTTTGACACCAAAGCAGCTTAAGCTGTTCTCCCAATTAGCTGTGATACATACACGGCACCCAGCATGGCCACACATACATACACAGCGCCCAGCTCGCCCCCCACACACATACATACATAGTGTCCAGTACACCCCACACATACATACACAGCACCCAGCTCACCCCACACACACATACACAGCTTCCAGCATGCCCACACATACATACACAGCTCCCAGCGTGCCCACACATACATACACAGCACCCAGCGTGCCCACACATACATACACAGCGCCCAGCATGCCCACACATACATACACAGCGCCCAGGGTGCCCACACATGCATACACAGCACCCAGCTCACCCCACACACACATACACAGTGCCCAGCATGCCCACACATACATACACAGCTCCCAGCATGCCCACACATACATACACAGCTCCCAGCATGCCCACACATACATACACAGCACCCAGCGTGCCCACACATACATACACAGCGCCCAGCATGCCCACACATACATACACAGCGCCCAGCATGCCCACACATACATACACAGCACCCAGCGTACCCACACATACATACACAGTGCCCAGCTCGCCCCACACACACATACATACATAGTGTCCAGTACACCCCACACATACATACACAGCACCCAGCGTGCCCACACATACATACACAGCGCCCAGGGTGCCCACACATACATACACAGCTCCCAGCATGCCCACACATACATACACAGCACCCAGCATGCCCACACATACATACACAGCGCCCAAGGTGCCCAAACATACATACACAGCGCCCAGCTTACCCCCACACACATACATACATAGTGTCCAGTGCACCCCACACATACATACACAGAGCCCAGTGTGCCCACACATACATACACAGCACCCACCACACCATATACATACATACATACATACATACATACATACATACATACATTCACAGGGCCCAGCATCCCCCACACATACATACATAATATCCAGTACACCCCACACATATATACATAGCGCCCAGCTCACCCCACACATACTTGCACAGCACCCAGCTCACCCCACACATACAAACACACCAGCAGCTCCCACACAAAAGAGGGAACCTTCCCCCCACCTACACGCTCCTCTCTCCCTTCCTTTTGGTTCCCATGGCTCCTCCTATCGGATCTTTCTGTCCATGCTCAGGACCCCTCCAGAGCATGACTCCATGAAGCCCCCATTAGGATGCACATGTGAGCGTGAAGCAGTCAGAAAAGCAGTTGCTACAGGATCTAGTAATGCTTTCTCCACGAGTTAACAAACTCAGATGAAGTAAGAAACCTCACACCCCAGGGACACAGAACTAAGAAAGCAAACAGAAGAGCCAAACCCCACTCTCAATAAAGAGAAAGCCAAGCTGGAAGAGTGGACAACTGGCCAGGGTGGTTGGCGGGATGAGAGTCCCTAACAATAAACAGCTCAGAACTAAGACAAAACTCCCCCAGTGGGAGCATAAGCCATGTGCAGGCAACGTTGTGCTCTCACAGAGTTTGTGAGCTAAGCTCAGTTCCTTCCACTGCCTCCTAAACACACACATGCACACACACATGCATATACACGTGTACATACATGTGCACACATATGCACACATATGCACACATGCATACACATGCATATACACATGCACACACATGTGCACATATGCACGCACATATGCACACACATATACACACATGCACACATATGCACACACACATATATGCACACACTGATTTACCCCTCCACAGGTTGTCTAGAGCTAATGGAACTGAGCTGGCTGATTATCTTGGGGTTTTCATAACAGCCTGGCACAGCCCCAGCATAAAAGAAAAGCAGCAGCAGAAACAGACACCAAGACACCATGCTGCCTCTGCCAGACCCATCTTCTTTCTTGAATTTGGTGGTAATAGAGCAGGAGAGCTTTATCTTTTCTTATTCAGAGCATCCCCCTGCCTTAAAGTGGCTTAGAGGTGACTCTGGCTGGAAAGCTAGACAATGGCTTTCCCTGGTGAAATGGCTGGTTATGGTTCAGATTGTGAGTCACCTAGGAGTAACAGCTCTGTGTGTGTCTGGGAGGCTGTTTCCAGAGATGTTCAACTGAGGTAGACTGACCCACCCTGGATGTAGGACTAGTCCATGGGTTCAGGATCTGGAATAAACTAAAGGGACAGAGAGAAAGAAAGAGAGTGTGAGAGAGAGCAAGAGAGAGAGAGCTTTTTCTGCTTCTTAACTGAAGATACAGTCTGAACAGCTGCTTGTTTTTGTTGCCATGGTGATGGACAGCATCCTCTAAAACAATGAGCTAAAGAAACACTCCTTTCCTTAATTCCTTTTGTGAGTTGTTTAGGCATAGACACAAGAAGAGTAACCAGCATGTCTCTGTCCCCCAAGAGTCCTGTCGAGCTCCAAACATGTCTGAGGACACTATGGGGTTAACGTTGTTGCAAGATCCTATGAGTGCAGGAATTTACCCCTGGCCTAGGTCGAGCCATTTCTGCGACTTCACAATCTAACCCGGTGCTCATGCAGGGAGCAACAGTCCCAACAAAACAAACATTTTCCATCCTCGCAAAGCATTATGGGTGCTGTAGAGGTGATCATCAGTGGTCCATGCCCTAGAGAAGGTAGCCTGGAAACTCACTCCCCTCCAGGTAACTATGAAGTCCATACTTGCCGGTTTGTGGGGCTCAGGTGTAAGTTTCTTGTGCAGACAGCTAGATAAGAAAACGGAACTTCCCTGCTAACTGAGCCTAACTCAGGACACACACTTAATTTTCTCTCTCTTTCCTCTCATTTCTGCCTCCTCATCTAGTTTTGTATCCAACCCAAAAGTCAATCATTGACTATAGGATGAAATCTCTGCCTTAGTCAGGCTCACATTTAGTAGGGAGACAGCAACTATCATAAGATGCAAGCAAGTGAGATATAAAAATAAGATACAAATAAAGAGAAGACAAGAAGGCTACTTCATTCCTGAAGCCTTCAGCGCATAGCATTTACATCATAAATTTACATAAATTTTAGAAATAAACTTAAGAACAAATATCACATGGTTGTCTCAACAGATATAAAACCTAGACTTGGCAAAATACAACATCATAAAATTATCTTTAAAAAAAAGAAAAAGAAACTTAACAAATCAAGAATAGAAAAAGACTTCCTGAACGTGGTAATAAAAAGCTTCCACGAAGTGAAACCAACTAGCATCATAGTTAGGGTCCACCTAGTGGGAGTTCCCCCTTAAGCTTAGCAGTAGCAGGAGATGGCCTCTCTTGCCACTTTTATTCAGTATTATATCAGGTGTGCCAAACAGGACAATCAGGGAAGAAAGCAAGCAAGAGGTGCCCAGATGGTATCGGGAAAGCTGAAACAGTGTTTGCGGATGGAATGACCTTCTTGCACAGAAACTCTTAAGACTTCACCACCAACAAAAACTAGAAAGCAAGTTCACCCATGCCACAGAAAGTAAGATGGGTGTGAGAAGGCCAGTTCTGTTCTTACACACTAGTCGTGAACAATCCAAAAGCTGAAGTTTTCAGAGCACACGTTCATCTATGGAGGCACCGGAATAGATAAAGGCAGCATCAAGAAGAACAAAACACTGAGGGATCCGTTTAACGCATACGGAACTTACACTCTGAAAATTACAGATCATATCTGAAAGAAATAAAGATCTAACTCTGTCAGAAGATTCCCCTGTTCGTGAACCAGAAATGGTGTTTTTATGATGGTAAGACTTCCCCTGTCAACTTGCAGATTTTGATGCGATTTCTTCATAACTCCCAGCTGGTTTCGTGTTAGAAACTGACAAGCTGGTCAGAAACATCCCTACATAAAGAAAGACACCCGGAATCGCCTAAGTTCTTGAAACAGGAGGATTCATTTAGAAGGAAGACACTTCCTGATTCCAAAACTTGCCGCAGTGCAATCAAGATGGATCACTGTGCACGGGATGGACACGTCGTTTGGAGGATGTGTGAGATCCAAAAATAAATCCACACGTCCATAGTAAAATAGTTCTCAAGAAGGAGCTAGAACAACTCGAGTGGGGAGAAAAACAGTCATTTCAACGGATGGTGCATTAGCGCCGGGGCACAGAAAAACATGGGTCTCTGCAAAAGAGGAAAACTTCACTCTTGCTTCACACTATATGCAAAACTTAATTTAAAAGGATAAAATATCTACACAGAAGAGACAAAACTGTAAAACTCTTAGAATATACAAGAATAAATGTTCACAACGTTGCACTGTGCCATTAAAGACATTAAATGTCATTAAATTGTGACATTAAATATGCACGCAGTAAAAGAAAAAGTCCATTTTGGACTTCAATAAAATTCATTTTGCTCCAAAGGACATGAAAGACAACTTATAAAATGGGATTAAATATTCGTGAACCTCTTCTCGTGCAGGATTTCTATTTTAAATATATAAAAACTGTGCTACAATTCTTGAACAGCTGAAAATGTAACCTCGGAAAGAGCTGAAATCTAGCTTAGTATGATAAGGCACACCTTTAATTCCGTGAGGCATAAAGATCCCTGCAGGTTTTGAGACCAGCCTGATCTACATCGTAAGCTCCAGGCTAGCCTGGGCTACAAGTGAAACCCTGTATCAAAGAAACTAAAAAAGTCTGAACACACAGAGAAACCAAAAACTAAAAGAAGATTTTAAAAAATGGCCAGTGGCGTTTTAAAAGATGATTAGAGATGAAGAATTTGCACATTGAAGACACAATCAGATGCCTCCTCACATGGTACCTTGTGTTAAATGCCTAAAGTCAAAAAAGAAAAAAATCAGCTAACAAATATCAACATAGGAGTAAAGACCAGACAGTCCATGCATGGCTGGGGTGTGGCACAGCTACTTTGGAAATCATCAATAACTGACTTTAGGAAAAAGCTAAATGTGGCGTCACCACGTGAGCTAACAACTCTACTCCTCAGTATCTGTCCAAGAGAAATGAAATTAAATGTTCACTCCAAGACATGCAGATGGACTTTCACAGTTTCACTATTCATAATTTCCAAAATGTTGAAGCAACCTATACAGCTGTCAACTGATGAGTGCATACATAACTTGGGGTATATCTAGTCAATGGAAAAGTAGTTAACCATGAAGCAGAATAGCCTGCGGTATATCTTACCAATGGAATGGAATTTAACCTTGATGCCCAATGGAGTTACATTTATACAAAGATGAATCTTGGTAATATTGTGCTAAGTGAAAGAAGCCACATACAAGAAACATATATTCTTCGAAATATCCAGAATATGCAAGCATGTGTTGGCAGGAAGTGCTTTCTGGTGGCTAAGTGTTAGCTCGTGTCTTAGTCACTGTTCTATTGCTGTGAAGAAAAACCATAACCAAGGTAACTCTAATAAAGTGAACCATTTAATTAGCAGCTTGCTTACAGTTTCAGAGAGGTGCTGGAGGCTGCTCCAGTGGGGAATGAGCTGAGGTACAATACAGAGTCCGACAAAGGCTAAGACCAGATGATTCCTGGCCTTACAATCTCACTAATTGTGCTTTAATAAGGGCTGGCTTCTCTCTCTCTCTCTCTCTCTCTCTCTCTCTCTCTCTCTCTCTCTCTCTCTCTCTTACTATTTTGTGCTAATAAGCGCTGATTTCTTTTCTCTCATTCAAGAACTGCTCACTGGCCAGGTGAGAAGCTAGGAACTCATTAACTCTTTGTGAACCAGAGAGAAAACAAAAGAATGAAAATATTTTACACAGGCAATATGCTCAGACACAAACACCCTTATACACACATACACACACACAACTTATACACACACACACATACACTCTTACACACACACATTCTGGTTGGGCCCAACCACCTATCTCATCAACTCCACAAGTGTTCATACATACTTACACACAAACACCTATAGTTACATACGCACATATATATATGCATATATATAATTTGGTGGGTGGAGCTAAAGCCCCACAAGCAAGTTCCACTGAGCAAGCAGCAGAGCAGGAAAAACTCACTGATTCTAGTTGAAAAGGAAGCTCCATCCTTTATTGCTCAAAGAGAGAAAAAGCTTCACCTTTTTATTGCTGAAAGTAATTAAAAAACAAACAAAAAAAAAAACTGTCGCTATTGGCGAAAGAAAGAAAAAAGCCCCTTCCTCTTTATTGAAGAAATATAAAAGCTTTCTCCCTTATTGTCATTCTTAGTTCTTACACTTTCTCAGGAGAAGTGATCACATGGTTTTCCAAGCATCTTTACATTTCAAAAGTTCAAAGCCAGTATACTACACTAATCCAACAAAAAAATAAGGAGTTACAGCAGAAACGCTTGCCTGTGTTTCCATTAAGACCAATGTCTAAACATTCATTATCTATCTTCTGGATTCTACAGTTCACTAAACGTTTAAAACAATAATTCTTATGCCATACGTTAGCATGGTTTTGTCAAAAGGCAAATCATTTGCCTGTCTCTCATTAGTGTTGAAGCTTTGTATTGGTAAATCCGGTCAATATTTTATCTTCTCTCCTTGCACTTACAATAAATTGCCCATTCCCAGTTTAGGACCTTTAGTTATCAGATAATGCTTTCACAGCTAGCCCAGAAGGAATGTTTTCCCTCATTGTAAATTTGTTACAAGTCTGCTTTCTGTCTTAGTGAGATTAGCCCATGACACAAGAGGGTTTACAGAACTCTAATTGCAGCTTTCATACTATAGAGGGCTCAAAATACCTGTATAAATTAGGGAATTTTATAGAATTAGGAATTATGAAATCATCAATTTGTCTACATAGCATTACTACAAGAGAGTAATCTTCATTTATCTATAGGAAATCTGCTCAATAGTGTGGCCTAATGCCCAGGAATCTTTAGAATATGTAACAATGACAGGAAAGAAATATTCGCCACAAGAATCAATCCTGAGATGAGATCTCTGAAGGCCCTGCAATTCAGAGTTTACCCATCATGGCCATGGGCCATCTCCAGAAAAGTCACTTGCATGCCTTTAGCCTTCCCTAGATGGCTCCTGGCAGGACGGGGGAAGGGGTCAGTCCATGATCATCATGACAGAAAGTATGGTGTCAGTCATGGTACTGGAAAGAGCTTTATTTGATCCACAGGCTACAGGAAGGCTGAGATAGAGACCCTGGGAATGGTTTTTTGAAAGCTCAAAGCCCATCCCTAGTGACACACTTCCTCTTCTAATCCTTCTCAAACTGTTCCACTCCCTGAAGACTAAGCATTCAGACATATGACCCTATGGAGGCCATTTTCATTCCAGCTGTAAAAGTGTGATAGCTTAGAGGCGTGGGGTTTCCTCCCGAGGTGACTAAACTTCTGAGACCAAGCATGATGGCACTTTCTCGATGCTGGGTAAACGGAAAAGTCACCTCCACGTGTTAGATCGGTTGACAGAATCATATGCAAATTATATTTCAGTGAAATGTGCTACAAAACCAAACAAGGGAAGTAAGGTGGGAAGATCTAATGTCATCCGAACCCTGAAAGGAGAATTGAAAGCCAGCCAGAGGCAGACTTGAAGGGGATTTTTTTCTCCTGATCTTACACATTTATAATCTACAGATGCAGGAAACTCAACCAAGCCCAAGAAAGAGACGTTCTCAGACAGATCACCTTGAGTCGAGATTTAGAAAAAAGCACACAAACCTGAAGATGGGAAATGAAACCGCAAAAACTGCCAAAGTAAAATGGCGAAGAAAAAATTAGTTAGACAGACAGCTGAGCTGTAAGCTGAGTAAGCCAAGCCCAAGCACACGCTGAAGGCAAGTGCTACAGTCTAGGTTTGAAAAACGAAAAACAACTGAAAATTAGATTTTTTTTTTCCCCTCTGTAATTGGACAAGAAGCAGGGAGCTTCTTGCGGGAAATCTAGTAAATGTTTGTGTTCTGTAAGAAGACCTCGGGCATCAAACTCAAGGCCTGATTTTATTTTATTTATTTTTTAAGATTTATTTTATATGTACGAATCTTTCTTTGCCTGTGCCTCTGGGGCCGCATGCATGCAGTACCTGCAGAAGCCAGCAGAGGGAGTCAGATCACCGGGAACTGGAGTTAGAGATGGTGGTGAGCTGCCATGTGGGTAACAGAGAACTGAACCTGGGTCCTCTACAAAAGCAGCCAGAGCCATCTCTCCAGATCTCTCTCTCTCTCTCTCTCTCTCTCTCTCTCTCTCTCTCTCTCTCCCTCTCCCTCTCCCTCTCCCTCTCCCTCTCCCTCTCCCTCTCCCTCTTCCCCCTCCCCCCCCCTCACTCTCTCTCCAAGTCCTGAATTTATAGCTTGCGTGTGAGCACTGAATAGGATAAATTATCTATAACTAAGTTCTCATCACTTGTACCACAGAGATGTCTGTCCACTTCCCTGACAGGATCCACACAGAAAGTCTCCTTTACTCCCGCCAGGACTGGGGAGTGTGTTGTGAACTCACCCAGAGCTATGCTTGACATGGAAAAGCTAATCTGCATTCTACTGTACAAGGTAGGCTGTTGTTTGTATACAAAGCAGGGGAAATGCTGTAGATGTAGGCGCTGTTTGTGTAGACCGTCTTTAAAAGGATTTGTAGAGGTCAGCAACAGCCGTTACTCCTGGGGAAGACAAGAGTTGGTGGCTATGAAACAGAGACCATCAAAATTGTTAGAAGATTCAAAATCTAAAACTATGAACGTTCTAGAGAGAAAATTTATACTTTTTATTATTATCTTAAAACCTAACACAACATGAAAATATCATAAAAAGAACCTGGAAATTTTAAATAGCCAAACATTTAAAGCTCTATATAATAGTTAATAAAGACATCATACCACCTATCACACACTGTAAATTTTTTAACATGCAGGTGTGTACTTTGTAAACTAAAATACATTATATTTATATTTTTAATCTCTGAGGCTGCCAGGTCCTCATAACACCCCCCACCCCTCTCTCTGCTTTACCAGTTCCTCTGGGCCTCCATCGCCTCTGACAGGATCCTCTCCATTCTGGACATTAGGGGGGATCTCAGCCTCATTGGCTTCTCCCTGACATCGGGCGGTACCAATGATGTTCATGCCATACCCCCTAGGTCGTAAAACCACGGTGAACACATACAGTAATCCACTCTGGGCTCTGTGGCTTCTAAGCGACTATGTGGATTTCTCCGAAGGTTCTCATTTTGTGCTACTTGTGATTCGGATGAGAACTTTTTTTTAATATTTTATTAGGTATTTTCCTCAATTACATTTCCAATGCTATCCCAAAAGTCCCCCATACCCTCCCCCCCACTCCCCTACCCACCTACTCCCACTTTTTGGCCCTGGCGTTCCCCTGTACTGGGGCATATAAAGTTTGAAAGTCCAATGGGCCTCTCTTTCCAGTGATGGCCGACTAGGCCATCTTTTGATACATATGCAGCTAGAGTCAAGAGCTCTGGGGTACTGATTAGTTCATAATGCTGTTCCACCTATAGGGTGGCAGATCCCTTTAGCTCCTTGGGTACTTTCTCTAGCTCCTCCATTGGGGGCCCTGTGATCCATCCAATAGCTGACTGTGAGCATCCACTTATGTAATCAGCCTCCAAACGCTGACACCATTGCATACACTAGCAAGATTTTGCTGAAAGGACCCTGATATAGCTGTCTCTAGTGAGAATATGCCGGGGCCTAGGATGAGAACTTTTTAATTAAACTGGAGAAGCCCGGGAGGCAGGCACGATTGTGGCGCTGTCCGTGGTTCTGGACCAGTCCAACAAACAGCTTGTGGGCATTTTCTCCTAACTTACCACAGAAATGATCATCAGCAACGTTTATGACTGCTAAAAGAGAATAATAGGGGGAGCATAGGGGGAGGAGATGGGGAAGAAAGCAGAGAGAGATAGAGACAGACAGACACATAGAGAGGGGCGAGATGGGGGAGGGGGAGTGAGAGGGAGACAGACTGAGACAGACAGAGACAGACAGACAGACTGAGACAGGCAGAGAGACAGAAAGACAGAGGGAGAGACAGACAGACACAGAGACAGACAGACACAGAGACAGACAGACAGGCAGACAGACACGGGGGAAGAGGAAGGGACAGGTGGGGGAAAGAGGGGGGAGAGGGCGAGATGGGGAAGAGAGATGGGGAGACAGACTGAGACAGACAGACAGACTGAGACAGAAAGACAGAGGAAGAGACAGACAGACACAGAGAGAGACAGGCAGGCAGGCAGACACGGGGGGGGGGAGAGGAAGGGACAGACACACACACAGTGAGACAGAGAGAAAGAGAGAGACAAACAGAGGAGAGGAGAGGAGAGGAGAGGAGAGGAGAGGAGAGGAGAGGAGAGGAGAGGAGAGGAGAGGAGAGGAGAGGAGAGGAGAGGAGAGGAGAGGAGAGGAGAGGAGAGGAGAGGAGAGGAGAGGAGAGGGGAAAGAAGAGGAGAGAAAATGAATTACAAAACAAGCCAGGAGCACCCAGAGTTTAACAAAGGGGAGAAGAAAACTTTTTTAATTTTGTTTTGTTGTTCAGACGATGTCGACCAAGAAGCCACAGTCAATCATGACTGAGATATGAATCCCTATGGTTGCTGAAGGAAGGGAAAACGTGTATTCCACTCAATGCTTAGATGAGCTACAAAATTCAAGTCATTTTGAGCTTCTGTGTCACACTTTACATAGCCGCTTGCAGTTCCCTGGAATGGCTCACCCCAGCTCCAAAGACTAAATCATTTTTCTCTTCAGAGACTGAGGGGCATGGGGCACTCCTCCCTTCCTCCCTCCCTCCCTCCCTTCCTCTCTCCCTCCCTCCCTCCCCTCCCTCTGTCCCTCCCTTCCTCCCCCTCCTCCCCAGAGCCTGCTTGCTGGAGGCCAGACTTTCTCACTCACTCCACAGAACACACCCAAACACCCAGCCCCTCAAAGTTGATAAACTGCCAGTTCCCTCTGCAGATAACAGTTCTTCATAGCTTATTTTCAAAACACTTGAACTCTGTAATGTATGCTCAGCCTGCAATGAGGAATTACAGAAAATTGATACACTCTTCAATACCAAGAAGCAGCCATTGTTCTTGGTCTGGCTGTTTATGTGTCACTGCAGCTTCGGGGCACATGGGGAGAAGCCGCAAAATTGAGGGCAATGTTCAAGGGGCTTGGAGTTCTGTGCAGTTGGGAAGCACTCAGAGCTGTAGAGAGACTGGCCACAATGTAATCACAGACACCAGCGTGGAGGTGACACGGCTGGAAATGAAGGCCAGATGCAGCATTCTGCATGGGAGATGAGACCATTCAATCCACTTTGGCACCTCTTCTCAGTATAATTTCTCAGATTCTGGGATGTCAGAGCTGGAAAGCATCAAGATAAAGTTCATCTTTTCCAGTGTTCTCGTTTACAAGCGAACAACAAAACAATTTTGAGAGAAACTAAAACCCGGAGAGGTTACGGAGATAATCAAGGCTGAGCGACCAGTTTCTGGCCCCAATCCAAGGGGATGTTCGGTTTTGCACACCCACTCCCTCCCCTATGCCTACTCTTAATAGCTCTAGCTATCCCAGGCGGTGTCTGTGTGGCCTCGAACAGGCCAATTACCTTCTCTGTGTTCCACTTCTCCCATGCACTGAAGTGGGACATGGTTACTGTCTCTCTTCAGGGGCCCACAAAAGGATCCAAAGAGGTTTCTGCAACCGTGCCCAGAGCCATGGCTTGGCTCGCTGCACAGAGTCCCTTAGCTTTGTCACTAGCATTACCTCAACATATCTACACCACCTGGGAGGAAACTTGGCGTTAGAGTTTCAAGACAACCTGGGAAGACAAGATTCTAAGGCAGCTAAGTTTGCTTGAATGTCTGTGGACACTGACCTTGTGGCCCTTAGGGTGTGTCTGTGTGTGTCTGTGTGTCTGTGTGTCTGTGTGTGTGTGCATGTGTGTAGAAGCCAGCGCGAGTACCTTTCCCACACAGCCAAAGCTCTGGTGTTGGACAGAGACCTCCAACACCCAGGAAGAAACTGAACGCTTTTGTCACCCGCAAAATCCAGGCTGGGTAATAAAGCCATCAGAACACTGAAAATTCTGCATCTTGAGGTTCCAACATGCCTGGTGCCTATAACAGCTAAAAATCCCCCACTTTTTATTAATCCTCTAACCTGGTTAATGAAGCACAGTAAATGTTTTAGGATTAAGGAATATGTTCATATAAAAGAAGAGAACTCTTTTTCCCGAGAATGCCTGGGAGATAAGAAAACAGTGAAGCGTCTGAAGGGAAAATATTAAGAGACGTGAGTGATTAGCTGAACCTAAGAAAGAGACGGTTTTAAAAAAAAAACAAAAACAAACAGCCTCGTCACAGGCAGCGGGCTAGATCGCCCTTCCACCTGGGAATAAACCAGAGGCTTGTGTCCTCTGTAATGTGATTGGCCCTTGGCACTTAGGAATTAGGATCAGATTGTAACCCTCAGTCATTAAGTCTGGAGTTACAGCCAGCCAATTCGGAAGCTCTTGCTTAAAACAATCATTACAAAGAGTACAATATAGGGTGGCCTGCCTGGTGGTTACACAAGCCAGAGGCAATGAAAAGCTATAGGGAAGGAATTAGGCCACCCTGCTCCATACCCTGAGTCTCATCTGAAGACCCACAACAAACTCCCACCCTGCCCTCACCGAAGTTCATTCCTCCCG
This sequence comes from Mus caroli, assembly GCF_978045245.1. NCBI lineage: Eukaryota > Metazoa > Chordata > Mammalia > Rodentia > Muridae > Mus > Mus caroli. Next base: position 62,367,999 of record NW_028227270.1, on the reverse strand, counting down.
CAGGAAAATCTACCTGTGGGCACTCAAGAGGCCACAAAGACGGGAAGGAAGTATATGTCTACGTACATGAGTGCACTGTAGTTGTGCAGATGGTTGTGAGCCTTCATGTGGTTGTTGGGAATTGAATTTTTAGGACCTCTGCTCCCTCCGGTAGGCCCTGTTTGCTCTGGCCCAGAGATTTATTTATTATTATACATAAGTACACTGTAGCTGACTTCCAACCTACCAGAAGAGGGCATCAGATCTCATTACGGGTGGTTGTGAGCCACCATGTGGTTGCTGGGATTTGAACTCAGGACCTTCGGAAGAGCAGTCAGTTCTCTTACCCGCTGAGCCACCTCACCAGCCCGGAAGAAGGGGTTTTTATACCGTGCCATGAAGGTACATGGTTCTACAGAAGCTTCGCACCAGTGAGGTCATTGGACAGAGCCATTCTGGGCCAAAGATGAAGAAATCAGCTAGCCAAAAGCCCTAAAATTTGCCCCAGGTTTGGAGAGTAGCTGGACAAAGACTCTGGCTCAAGGTGAATGGTTCAAGAGTGATTCATAAGTAACACAGTCCAGCTGTAACTCCTTGCCCAAGTGCCGAGCATAAGGAGGGATTCGATTTGCTGTGGGCCCTCCATAAGCAGGAGAGCCCGATCATAGACTAAGTCCTTGGAAACCACGAGCTAAAAATCTATCTATATTAGATATTTTTCTCATAGTAACAGAAAGCTAACTAATATATTCCTCAATTTTTTAAATCAAAGATTGAATTCGATGATCTTCCTCCACCATCACTAGCTCCACCAGCCTTCTCTGTTGCTTGCAGGGGAGGGGCTTCTCCGTGGTGTTCGTGGGCGGAACTTCTCCGTGATGTAAAGGGGAGGAGCACCACCGCTGAGAAGCCTGGGACCCACAGGAAGTTTCTCTTCTCCCTCCGCAGATACTGTGGCCCATAGTTCCCTGCACATAGCCCAGATTTACTAGCCTGTGGATTCCCACGGAAAGGCGGCACCCAGCCAAGCAGCCCCATATGCTAAGTGGGAGCCCCAGACACACATCCAGAACAAACTTCCTGAGAGCCTCACAGGGCCACCAGGTTTCTGTGCCGCTCCAGCAGCACACTCACTTCAGCCCTCCACTCCTCTAGAAGGAGGCTTCAAAGCAGGAGACCAAGCCACACGTCAGAGGATTTAGGGATGTGTCTGGTTCCACCAATGTTAATTTCCCTTTCCTGACATTAATACCAGCGGGGACAGCAGCGCCTCATCCCCCCCACACACACCCCCGCCTGTGAACACTACAGCACGTGGGGCCCCACCCTCAGGCCCTGCCTCTTGCAGTCCCTTTGACAGCGCTCTGCTTCGGGGTACCATGCCGTCCTGATTTTGCTGATTAGAAAACTGAAACTCTGAGGCTGAGTGACCGGCCTAATGTCACACGGATAATAAGTGAAGGGGGTGAGCGCTGGGTCTTTCTGATCTGACAGCTTGCACTGTTAACAGCTTCCCCCAGGGTCTGGCGCTGTGCCTGGTGTTCACTACGTGTGTGTTGATAAGTTAGTGTGTGTCCATATGGTACAAGGACAGGAAGCCCTTCACGAGCAGACCGGCACATCACACTGAGCTCTAGAAAGAAGGACGTACCTACAGCCGTGCTGCTGGGAGGAAGGAGGTCCCGACCACCTTTCCGGGAAATGGGGCCATGGCCCTTAGCAAGGGCTGCAGGTGACTAGAAACACAGGGGTTGGGGGTGGGGGGTGGAGAGTGGGGGGAGCAGCTGCTATTTCATCTGCGGTTTGCTTGTTCGTGGCCGTCAATTTATTACACAATCAAATTTTACTTTTCAAGAATTACACGGAAACACTCCCCCACCCCACCCCCAAGACAAACCCTTCAAAGGATGGGGCTGGTCCCAGCCAAGGGATAAACTTCCGTTCATCTACTCAGCAAACAGCTTGGAGCATCTACTGTGTGCCTTATTCTGTGCCAGTCTCTTTAAGGGGCTATCATCCTGGAGACTTGAGGCTACAGATGCAAAGAAACTCTAGAATATAGGCATGCGGCTAACAACCAAACAACGCCCCGAGGGGAAGGTGAACTCTGAGTGTGTGTGATAACACTGCTGGATTTAGTTCGCTAGGCTCATGGCGGGCCTGATGGGGGACTTTGAAGCAGAACCATTAATCATGTGAAGGAATTCACCAAGCCAGCAGAGGGCAGAGGTGGGAAGGTATTGTAGTGAGCTGTCTCTCCTTGACATATACTCTCTTACTCCATGCTACCCTGCACTAGGCCCCAGGCTTCTTTCTCAGGCCACCTAATGGACCCAACTGTACTCAGCTCCTTCAGGACACACCGTCTGGTCTGGGAACCAGCACCATGGTACAGTGGACCTGGTAGGTCAATCAGGTTAAACCACAGCACTGGTCTCTGAGAACCACCCCCACCGCCGGCTCCATCCTCACCCCCACCGCCGGCCCCCACCCGCCCCCAACCCCAGCTCCCAGCTTCCAGTCCTCCTCAGGCTTCACCTGCAGCAGTCCAGCCTCTTTTGTTATCAGCAGCAAGTACTTTTCATGCTTACAAGATTAAAATTCCAGATTACAAAATGGGTAAAGCAGCTCCTGTACCCAGGACCTGCATCTCATAACAGTACACGTGTAAGCCCATGCAAACTGGCAGAGTCTCTCAGGAAGACCGCTCTGCTCTCGCCCAGCTGAAAACACTTCTCTTCGGAGGAGTGAAGCAGCCCAGGGCCTCTCTTTCAAAAAACACAAAGATCTCGGGTTTATTTCAGGGACTGAATGACTCTGTAGCGAGAATAGGCTTCCTCCTGCTCCCAACGCGGCCCCGAGGATGAAAATGATAGGTCGGTTTTCTCCAGAAATCTGAAAAAGGCTGAGGCATTACACCCCCCAAAGCACCCCCAGAGATAAAAGAGAAAGATTAAATAATTTGAAGATAATTTCTTCTGTGAAAAGAATAATGTTGCCACTGAAATGAAAACCCTTGTAATAAAACCAAATTATTCTGAGACGGAAGCAGTGGGAGCTCTCTGCCTCTCTTAGACAGCACTTCTGCAAGATCCGTGCTGTGTTCATTGGCACAGGGCGAATATACCCAAGGTGGAGCCCTGGGCTGGCAGGCGCCCAGGACGCTGTCTGCAGAATTGACCAGGTAACACAGGGTAACACTGGCCTGACATCAAATGCCAGGCAAGTGGACCACCACAGGCTTTTGCTCCAGGGTCCAGGTCTAATATTACGAGCTATGACTGTGTGCAAAGGTCTAATATAAATAACAATAGTGAACCTTGCCAAGCCTAGAGAGTCAGAACTAATCTCTGAGGCCCCAAGGAAATCGCACATCAGTGTTACAAAAACTGTTGCTGCTTCTCTTCTCTGAGCTAGGTTCTACTGTGGACTGGATCTCGTTTTCATTTGTCCTGTGGTCTGTATGCAATCTGGACCAGAGGCCAACCTCTGTGCAGCTAAGGCCCAGAGAACTTAGAGCAGAATCTGGACTTAGAGAGGTGAAGAGATAACAGCCCAACCACACTAAAATCTGCCAAAGCAAGGGTTCAAGAGAGCCACTCGTCAGATCCCTCCTTGGCTAGACGGAACTGAGCAGAGACTGTCTTTAAGTGGTCATACAAAAAAACTCAAATTCTCTTAATTCAGCAAATTGGGAAGGGTAGATTTTGTTTTGGTATGTTTGTTTTGTGTTTAAGGGTATTTTGAGATGGCCTGAGGAATAATCATGGGACACACAGTAGGTGCTTTTGTGTGTGTGTGTGTGTGTGTGGTGCTAGGGAACAAATTTATAACTCTACATACCAAAGTAAGTACTCTACCACTGAGCTACACCACACTGTACAGAATTTGAAACCCTCAAGAGGTGACACCCCTAGGTGGGGCTACAGACTCAGGTCCATCCACTCAAGCAGAGGAAACAAATGAGTATAGACACTGTGCCTTCTAAAGCAAAAATCCAGGAGCCCAGGCTGTCGGGTTCTGGGGTGCGTCTTCCTCTAAGCACTGAGCATGACATTGGTTTTCTGACTTCACAGTACAAACTAATGTACCTAACCACAACCCTCTGCTCTTCAAAGGAGACTAGATAAGGCTTTAGTGCTAGTCAGACCCGGATTCAGATCCTAACTTTACCAATTACCAAGGTTACCTGACCACTGCTGGCCATTCCATCTATGAGGATAATCCCCAGTCCTTAAGACCACTGTGGGGACAAACAGATTAACACAAATAATCAAGCCATCATGCAGAAGGGGGGGGGTCACCTCGGAAAAGCAAGGATTGGCGAGTGTGAGCTTTGCATATGTAAATCACACGGGACTGGCTCCCTTGGATGAGTAAAGCCTGTTCTTAAAGCCAAAGACAGACTCACATTGAAGATCTTCGAGAACCTCTGTACATCCAGGAGGAGAAGCTTCTAGAATCTCCTTAAGGTCTGGGAATGCCAAGGACACCTTTCTATGTGAAAATGCTTGCGGGGAGCCACAGCTTAGCCTGTGCACTCAGTCAGCCCACTGTTCTTTCTTCCTCTGCTTCCTTCTCCTAGATCTCCTGGTCACCCTGAAGCCTCTGTACCCTTTGCTTCCGCATTTTTGAGCTGTGCCTGGGTACTCTTGCTGGGACAAGTACGGCTGCTAGAGCTGTTGATTCTGACAGACAGGGACATTCTGAGTTGACAGACAGGGACATTCTGAGTTGACAGACAGGGACATTCTGTGTGATTGGCACTAACAGTCTCTTTGGCAGAGCTGAGGATGGCACTTCAGACCGCAGTAAACAAGCAGAGTAACATGGCGGGCGGATTGTTCTGAAGTCTGAAAACACACACCACGGTGTCTTTCTAGGGACTCTTTCTGTCCCCTGCTAAATGACTCCCATCCAAGAACCTCCCACCATCTTTCATGTGAAGAAAAAGCTACCAAAGGCAATAAGACAATTATACCTGACAACCTTAGGCGTGGGGCACCAAGAAAGCACAGGCAGAGCCTTGGGAACAAGCTGGGGAGTGGGCGACATCTGTGTCAACCACAGGATACTGGATTCCCCATCACCCGCAGCAAAGCCGCTTCCTGTGGACACTCACGGAAAAACAGCCGTCAGACTGAATCCATCAACTCTGGCTTCCGTTTATTGAAATCCATAACTCCTCCTGCCATCAAGAGAGTATGTTTACATGTGGGAGCAGTTGACAGGAAACTGAAATATTGATGTCTATAATTCTTTTATAAGTAAAATGCCTTCTGATACTAGATTTCCAGTGCAAACAAGTGAGATGTCAAAGCATAAGCAAAAATATGTGTCTAGAAACAAACTTCTGCTAATCTGTTAGCTCCCTGCAGTTTGTGGGGGAAAAGGATCTTTGCCAAAAGTTAGTGGTATTCTGGTGTCTTCTGTACGTGCAATGGGAACTCCTCACCCGGGATTGACATTTTTTTCTTTGTATTTGTGCATGTTGTGTGTGTGTGTGTGTGTGTCTATGTATGTCTGTGTCTGTCTGTGTGGTACAGATACTTGTTAGTGTGTATGTACACACATATGTGCTTGTATCGGGGAGGTGTGAAGTTGCTATTGGGTGTCTTCCTAAACCACTCTCTACCATTAGCGTTGAGACAGGATCGCTCATCAAACCTGAAGTTCGCAGATTTGATCATCTTTGGGGATCCACTTATCCTCACCACTCTCCAGCTCTGGGGATTACAGATGTGAGCTGCCACAGCTGGTTTTTCATATGAGTTCTGGGGACCCGAACTCAGATCCTAATGCTTGTGCGGCAGGCACTTTGTGTATTGAGCCATCACGTCTGAGAATCATCTTTAATTCTGTTACTGGGCCTACATGCAGGCATGCGCCTCATCTTTCCCCAACTTGACTTTTCAGAGGGAACAAATCTGTGATGGGTAAACAGAAAATGTCATGCATGGATGCATACTGGGAGACATGACGTCAGCCTTGGATGGCCATGGGCTCATATTCCTGCTCAGTTCCCACAGTCTGTTGAGCTCTGTGCTGGTTACGTCATCTCTCGGAGCTTCCAGTCACACATTTGAAGCAGAGGCTGATAATGTCTGTCCCCAGGAGGTCATGAAGGTTACAAGCGACAGTTGCTATCTGTTTTTGGCTACCATCACAGTGGTGGCTTCTGTGGTAAGTGCTGAGACGGGTGGCCAGATTGCCAAAGGCCTTCCTTCTTCTTAGGGTGTTATCTGCTAGTGACTCACAAGATGAGCCTTGTTCTAGACATCGCCAGCGTCAGAGGGAGCTGCCTCACTCAAGGGAAATGGTCCACAGGACTTTGCTCTTTTAACCACAGAGCCATCTCTACAGTCAAAAACTTGTTTATTTTTATTTTATGAGTATGAATGTTGTTCACCTCTCGTTTGTCTGTGCCCCACATGTGTGCAGATGGCAACAGAGGCCAGAAGTTTACCTTTCATTTTAGTCCATTTGTGTAGCTATAGCCAACAGCAGCACATAAGGAGAGAGTGCTGGCTATTCTTGGTTGTCAACTTGGCTATATCTGGAATCAATTAGAATCCAAGAGGCTGGGCACACCTGTGAGGGATGTTTTTTTTTTTTTTCTCCATTAAATCATTTGGAGTGAGAAGACCCACTTCTAATGCAGATCTATTGAGGTGGGAAGATAGACCTTTAATCTAGACACTCCTTCTGCTGGCAGCTGATATAAAGGAAGTCCATTCCTTTGTTGGCAGGAGTCAGGATCCTGGCATACACCAATTGAGACAGCCAGCCTTGGAGACTGAATAGCTACTGGATTCTTGGGTTTCCCATTGGTAAACAGCCATTGTTGGACTAGCCGAACCACCAACTGGATTCCATTCTAATAAATTCCATATATGAATATATATTGTTCCTCTAGAGGATCCTAACTAATACAGATTTGGGGGTCAGAATTGGTTCTAGAGCAACAGGAAGTGTAGGGATAGTTTTTGGTTTTGTTTTTTGTTTGTTTTAGTATCTGGAATAGTGTTTCCAATTTTGCCAACACCTACAGCTACTGAAACCTCTCCATATCCTGAGGCCTCTCCTGGGAGAGCACTGAAAGCCCACGATGCGAACTATTTACAAACTGGAGGAGACAAATGCCTTTGATTATCCTGACATATCAGTGAGCAGCAATGGATCCGATGACAGTTTGGGGGAAAATACAGAAAATGATGGTGCTGATCGGTTGCTCTTAGCTGATAAATTATCCAGCTTCAGAACACCGTGAAGGACAATGAAGACTTGGTGATAAACCTGACCAGCACATAAACAATGGGCTTCGAAGTGTGCCCTAGAAGAGAGTCTATCTCCAGCAGCCACAGAGCTCAGGTTGCAGAAAATCAAACCAAATCCCTCATTATGAGGTTGGCTGAATTACAGTGGAAAATTCAAGCCCCAGACTCAGGGGTGTCAGCAGTTAAAGTAAGGGCATTCGTTGGTAAGCAATGGGATCCTGTGACTCAGAATGGGAATTGATAGGAGCTCCTTGCTGAAGCTGAGAACTTTGAACCCTCAGACTCTTGAGGGTCTGTCTCACGTGAGGAAGTTGTCTCTCCTCTCTCAGCAAAAGATGCACTCACACCCCAACTCCTGAAACGCTGTGTTTTTCACCTTTGACTGAAAAAATAAATCCTTCATTGTCTACTAAACCAGCAGTGACTTGTTCTGAAGGAGATTCAAGGCAAGACAAGACTGATAACCCTCAGAACTCACCAATATTCAACAACATACTAATAACTAGACTTAAGGCTAAGCAGCTGCCTAGAGGAGAGACAGAAAGTGTAGCCCACAAGAAGTGCACTATACTACTAAAGAGCTTAATGAGTGTGATAATTCACTCAAGCAGAAGTCTGAGGAATGTGTGTGGGAATGGGCTTTGAGAGTATGGAAGGAACATAAAACTGGATTGGACTGGATTTATTGATATGGTCCCACTGAGAGGAGATTCTGGGTTTAAGATGGAAGCTCTCGAAGTTTAAAATTTTAAAAACAAGTTGGTTTGACTTGAATGGCTGGCTGAGCATTTATCAAAAGACGGCCTATAGACATGGCTATCAAGATGCCGGCTATCCCTTGGTTCAGCGGGATTTTAAGGCTCAGGGAAATCAAGATGCTAGAGTGGGTACACTGTATAAAACCTAGTCCTCCACAATGGGAAGGCTGAGAAGACACACCCATCACAGATCCCGTGATGCCAAATAGTGAGAGGGACACCAGCACATTTGAAGAGATTTGTTGACATCCTCTTCCTTATGCCAGACCTTGGGGTGGGAGACACTGCTGCTCAGTGGATGAACTAAGTACAGTGGCTTAGTTAGGCCCTGAGGTAGCCAGGGCCAGGTGGCAACATTGAATCGTCAAAGACAAGGTCATCGTAGTTACTGTCATGGGCAACATACACAAATCAATGTCCATAATGACCTTACCCAAAATAGGCAGCACAGGCAAAGTGAGTTTTATGGTGGAATGACTCATAATGGGACCTTTGGTGCTGGCTGACCAGTCTTGGTGTTTCCAGGCATGAAGGGGATAAGATGCCTGCTTCGTTTTTGTTTGGTCTCTATAAGGAGAAAAAAATCCTCAAACAAATGAAAGAGAAGCTACGTTGGATCATGGCAAAAAGCAGTCTCGGCCAGTGACTACATTTCCAGATTTGAGCCATTTTGCAGACCCAAAGCCCACTGAATGAAGGGAAGGCCAGATTCCCTTGAGGAAGTACCTTCAGAACATAAAAACCTGGGGCTTTGACTGTCAGCCTCCCTTCTCCCATCCTTCCCCATAGAAGACTGAACACTGGGAGTAAGGAAGCAGTCAGCCTTCCTGGGGCCTGTTGGATACTGGTTCTGACCTGATGCCAATTTACCCCAGGTAAAATGTTGACCCTCCAGTTAGAGTAAGGATTTACAGAGGCCAGATGATTAATGAAGTTTTAGCTGAAGTCTGATTTACAGTTAAATCAAGTGGGTCCCCCAACTCAGTCTGTGATTATATCTCCAGTCCCAGAATATATAAAATTGGGATAGATATACTTAGAAGTTGGCAAAATTCTCACATTGGTTCCCTGATCTATGGAATGAGGGCTATTATGGTTGGAAAGGCTAAATGGATGCCTTCAGAGTTGCCTCAGCCAGGGAAAATAGTTAATCAAAAACAGTATCACATGCCTGGAGAAACTGCAGAATCCACCATCAAGGACTTGAAAGATGCAGGGGTGGTGGTTCCCACATCTCCCTTTAACTCTCCTATCTGGCCAGTGCAGAAGACAAATGGATCGTGGAGAGTGACAGATGACCACTGGAAACCCAATCAGGCAGTAACTCCGATTGCCACTACCACACCAGATGTTGTGTCCTTACTTGAGCAGATTAACTCATTTCCTAGTGCATGGTATGCGGCTATGGATCCAGCAGAAGTCTTTCTCTCTGTACCTGTCCCTAAGGGCTGCCAGAAGCAATTCGCTTTCAGTTGGCAAGGCCAGCAGTATACCTTTACAGTTTTACCCCAAGGACACGTTTACTCTCCAGCCCTGTGTCATACTTGGTTTGAAGGAATCTTAAAACTACCTGTCTTAGGTAGGGTTTCGCTGCTGTGAAGAGACACCATGATCAAGGCAAGTCGTATAAGGACAACATTTAATTGGGGCTGGCTTACAGGTTCAGAGGTTCAGTCCATTATCATCAAGGTGGGAATATGGCAGCATCCAGGCAGGAGGAGCTGCACGGTGCAGGAGGAGCTGAGAGTTCTACATCTTCATCTGAAGACTGCTAGCAGAATACTGGCTTCCAGGCAGCTAGGATGAGGGTCTTAAAACCCAGACCCACAGTGACACACCTACTCCAAAAGGGCCACACCTTCTAATAGTGCCACTCCCTGAGCATCACAAACCATCACACTACCTCAGTGAAATTCTCACAGGTCCAGTGGTGTGGGACACACAGAGGCATTCCTTTTAAGGTAAAGGGAGCTATTGCACCTGGCCCCTCCCACCACCAAGAACGAAGCACAGAGTATAGTGGGCCTATCTCTTCTCGAGGTGGCATCTAGAGAGGACCTTCACTCCTATCCTCTATGGTGAAAGCAGAGAGGACAGGAGAGTGGGCAGGAGCGAAAGATTAAATGGCAGCCTTCAGCCTTTTCATGGCTGCCACACAAATGTAACCATGAGGGTGGATCACGAATGGCCTTCCTGTTAGGCCTCACATGGCGCCCTCTTCCACTGGGGCAAGTGTGTGTGCACATGTACACATATGTGTGAGAATACATGTGCCTGTCTTGCCAGGGGACAACCTACTTCATGCTCCCTCCTTTGGTACTCGATGCCATAGTCCCTTGAGACAGGGTTTCTTGTTGAGCCTGCAGCTCACCATTTTTAAGCTAGGCTGGCAGCTAGCTAGCCTAAGGGATCCTCCTGCCTCTGCCCATCCCCCTTCACACTGGGGTTACAGACCTGTATGGTCAAACCTGACCTTTTCATGTGGGTTCTGGGTGTTCATACTTGCACAGGCCCAGCCCCTGGGGATTACATTTCCAACACAGACTGCGAATGCACCCAGATCACAGGTTGTATCAACACTTCATTCAATTTGTATTGGATAATATTCCAATATTATTCGATGTATTTCAAAATAGTCCATATGGCTGGGCAAACTTTTGCTTATTCATTCATCGGCTGATGGGCATGTAGGCGTTTTTTACAATACTCTTGAGCTATTAGAAATAATGTTGTATGGGTCGATGGCACACGCCTTTAGTTCCGGTACTCCAGAGGCAGAGGCAGGCAGGTCTCTAAGTTCGAGACCAGCCTGGTCTGAATAGCAAGTTCCAGACTAGTCAGGGCTACAAAGAGACCCTGTCTCAGACAGACAAACAACAAACAGACAAACAAAACAGAAAATAAATACTTATAAAGTTGCTATGAAGATTCATATACAAGTTTGCATGTGTGTGTTCTTGTTTTATTTTGGGTTTTGTTGTTGTTTGTTTTACTTTATTGTTTTGTTTTGATTTGGTTTGGTTTTTGAGACAAGGTCTCACTGTGTAGCTCTGGCTGGACAGGAACTAACTACAGAGACCAGGCTAGCCTCAGGCTCTCAGAGAGTCTCAGACTGTCAGACCCTCAGAGCCTCTGCCCTCTCCCTCCCAGCACTACATAGCTCTACACTTAATTTTTGAGGAACTGATAATCTGGTCCTATAAAAGCTGCACAGCACTGGCTGCAGATGGGGACTCAGCTCCCACAAGCCTTTGTCAATCCTTGCTCTTGTCCTTGTTGTAGCTGTCCCCGTGTGTGTGTGTGTGTGTGTGTGTGTGTGTGTGTGTGTGTGTGTGTGTGTGCCCGAGCGCGTGACAGCAGAGCTCCCTGCCTTTGCATGTCCCGGGTCATTCAGGATGCTGAGCTGGTTTCTGTGTGTTTATCGGCCGTTCGTGTATTTTCTCTGTTGCCCATCTTAAGCATCTGGTTATTTATATTTGTGCATTTTTCATGTGCTCTGATGATCAGCTTTTGTCAGATAGGCAAAATATTTCTGTGAGCTGTCTGTTTTCTTTTTTTTGTTTTTTGGGTTTTGTTGTTGTTGTTGTTGTTGTTGTTTTTGGTTTTTTTTGTTTTTGTTTTTGTTTTTGTTTTTCAAGACAGGGTTTCTCTGTGTAGCCCTGGCTGTCCTGGAACTCACTTTGTAGACCACCAGGCTGGCCTCAAACTCAGAAATCCACCTGCCTCTACCTCCCAGGTGCTGGGACTAAAGGCATGTGCAACCACCGCCAGTTGAGCTGTCTGTTTTCTTGTGGGTCTCATTTGAAGCTCACACCTTTTTTCTATTCCAGTGAAATCCAGATTTCCTTTGTTGCCTGTGCTTTTGGTGTCAATGACTGTTTTTTTTTTTTTTTCAGGAATACAAACTGTGGGTCCTGAGTGTTGAAACAATATTGAAAGGCCACTAGACTCCTTGGTTCCCTAAAGGGCTGCCAGGGCCTCTCAGCAGCACGCTGATTCTGCCTCTCCCTCTCACGCTCTTCCTGGGAACCTCTGCCTCGATCCCAGCATCTCAGACTTGAGTTCTGTGATGGCTGTTCTTGACTTGACCTCTAGAATTGACTAAAACCCAAGAGGCTGGGCACACCTGTGATGGATTTTTTTTTTCTTAATTAAATCATTTGAAGGGGAAGTTCTAATCTAGATCTTTTGGGGTGGGAAGATTTTTGAGCCACACCTTCTGCTGGCAGCCTTTGTAAAGGACATGGAAGAAGGAAGCTTGCTTGCCCTGGCTCTCGCTGGCAAGTCCATTCCTTCACTGGCATTGGAGCCTACTTCCTCAGGATTCCAGCACAGACTGAAGACCAGCTGGGACATCCAGTCTTGTGGACTGAACAACGACTGGATTCTTAGATAGCCATTGTAGCCGGACCCCAGCCTAAAAGCCACTCTAAAAAATCTCCATAAATATATAAATACATATATAATATATGTGTATATGTATATATATATATTCTATAGAAATATATTCTGTATATACTATATAGAATATATGCATATACATATAGAAAAATATATATGTATGTGTGTGACTGATAAAGTTCTCAGGAACTTGACATTAGCCACTTTTTGTGTTTCCCACAAACCTCATGTTGAAGGTCAGGTCAGAGGGTACCTCCTCCATGTGGTTTCACAGCCTGCCCTGACATCAGTTTTTCTGGCTTCGTTTCTCTATATATCCTCATTATACGTCAAGACTCAGCCATGCCAGACTATTCCTTATTTCTCACAAAGGCCATCTCTCCAGTTGTATTCTCCGTCCTTCCTCCTGACTTCAGCCTTCCACCCACCTGGTCTCTAAGACACGGAGTACCATCACTTGCGCATGCGCCCTGCCATGCGCCGCCACCCACCCGGCTCACCACGCGCTTTCTTCATACTTTCCTTGACACCTTCATCCACATCTTCAAGCTCACCATACTGCTTCAATTGCCTTACTTACAGCTTTGTCTCTGCAGCCATTTATACCGTATTTCCACAGCAGGCACCGCCCGGCTTGGCACGTGCAAAACTCAGAAGGTGCAACTCAGTGCAGACAGCTTCGCCATCGAACATTTTCTCCACAGGCCTTCGGAGTGGCCCGGAGTCTCCCAGGCCCAGCAGGTGAATTCTGCTAGAGTAAAGCACAGAGCTCTGGAGCCCATTGGACACCCCACTTGTGAGGAATAGCTAGTGACACAGCAAAGGACAGTTCCCTCACTCACCCCATGCCCCTGTAGTCTTCCTGGAAGCAGCTGCTATATGCCCAGGTTCCCAGCGCTTAGAACTAGACAGATTCGGACGTAAGATGTCACGAGAAGCTACTAGAAACCAAGCCACCTTTGCACGATGTGTATGCATGCTGGTAGATGGCCTCATTTTGGCTACTCGGACATGATTTTATGGGCTTCCTTATCAGAACGCTGCAGGAGCCACCAGCACCAACGCAGAGGGTCCCTTTAGTTAATCATTCTAAGAGGAGACCGGATCACATTAAAATGATGGATCTGTGGCTAGAAGCTGCATTTGGAATCCCCTGCGGGGCCTCAGCCTTCCCCTCTAGCCTCTTATCTCAGACCTAAGCCTCGGCAGGAAGATGAAGGTCAGGCCTAGGGGTGTGGAAAGGCCCTCGAGGGAACTGTAAGCTCCCGATGTGCCCTCACCCTAGATCCTGAGCTGATGCTGAGCTGAGCTATCTTCCTGGCGTACGCTGCTGCTCCCCCACCCGGGTCTCACAGACATCTCGGGGAGCCAGAATGAGACACTGCACTCATAATGTCATGTGTCCACATCACTAAAATACCAGATCTTTCAGCGGCCGCCACCCATCCTCCTCACAGCAGAAAAGACAAAGCTCACTCTCCCGGCTTCCTGCCTGGATATGGAACCTCACCTGGTAAGAATGCAGTAGGGAGCACCCTGGAAAGAGGCTGTCCACGTCTCTATCATGACTGTCTCAGCTTTCATTTGGTGCAGGGTGCCCGTCAGGGGCTACCGTTAAATGCAAGGATGTCCTGGAGGGCTGGAGGACAAATAACTGGAGAAAATTGCCTCCAGGAGTCCAGCACCAACCCTTGCCCACCTCTGTTTTCCACTTGTGACTCAGAAAGATTTATGGTGCCTCACGGATGGGTCATTCTTGAGATAAAGGTCATAGATCTTGCGGCTGACAGAGCTCCTCAATCAGTGCTTCAGGGAAAGTTCTACAGCTGATAAATGAGCTGTCTCAAAGTCCCAACCTCGGGCTCTGAAAGGTCTCCATGGCTTAGAGTTTCTCATATATCCTGCAAGAGGGACATCCGCTCTCGACGCCAGGAAGAGCCAGCAAGATGGCGGAATTGAGGCTCTCAGGAGCCTTCCCCACCCCACCTTGCCTGTGCTGTGTTCTCCTCAACAGATGCCAAGTACACAAGGAACATCATTCTCACTCCCTGACAAGGAGCCCAGAATTTCCGAGAGAAAATAACCTTCAGGGAGGACACCAGAGGCTGAGACAGCAAAGCTCCAGGGGGATCTGAGGAGAGGAAACCACACAGTTCTCAGAAGCCAGCAGGTCTGTTGGTGATGCTAAGGGCCCACCTGGTGCCAGTTCTCTCTCTTTCTCAACTTGAATGCTGAGTTTGCCACCTGCCTCGCTTACACCTGTGACGCTGCAGGATCTATCTGTCCTAGGCCACTGGGGACCTCTAGGGAAGTTGTCCTGTTAAAGACCCTATCCCTTACACCATTCAGGCCGCTTCTTTTCCACACCTGTTTGCTGATATGAAAATAGCCATGGGGCATCTACCTTGCAACATGCTAATAATGGAAGAGCAAAGAAAAGGACCCAGGGTGTGATGGCCTTCTGGAACAACCAGTCCAGTCACACAACTGAGCCCGGGGCTTATGGTTATATGAGCAAAATAACTGGTGGAGTACTACCCTATAGAGCAAGCACAATCCTGCCCAGTTGTCAAGGTTCTTATGACCAGCTGAGCAAGTCTTGAACTTTGCCTCTCAGACCTGTACTCCATTCCTATGAAGGAGATAACAAAGAATAAATGCCAGCCTAGACTCACACACTGTGCACAGGTGTGCCTTGAGCTTTCAGCCCTCAGCAACCATTGCATCAAGAAAGCGATTACCACATATGGCAAGCAGAGACATGATATATATATATATATATATATATATATATATATATATATATATATATATCATATATCTGCTGCCTCACGAGACTTCTGTGAGGACTGAGGGAGGCCTGAATGGTGTAACCTATTACTCATGTGTTTACAAAGCTGTGTCTCTGAGTCACCAGTCAATGGTCAAAGGTCAGATGAAGATGAGTATGCATACAAGATGTATACTTGATCTCAGCCAAAAGGACCATAAGTCTGGTGAGGGGAGGAGCTTTGAGAGTCTCATACCTCATGCGCCCACTCAGAGGGCAGGAGACAAAAGTGGATTACCGAAGTGAGAATTTTGGTTTCTTTAAAGACACACAGAAACTCTAAGAAGAGCTTGCTCTTTTAGGGTGTGGGGCTGCTTCCGACTGTCCACAGCAGCTGACTGTGATTTGTCTCGTGCTCTAGCAGGTGCGTGGTTTAGACAGCTGCAGATGGTTTCTGCGAGTGTGTGATGTTTGGGATTCTGAGGATCTTCAGAGGTTACATGAATGTTCCAGCTGCAGTAGAAGGGGTTGGATGGGCGGTTGGATGCTGGACTCTCTTGGTTGCAGTTTATTGAAGTTTGTCAAGTAATTGTGCGAGAAGACAGAGAAAGAAGAAACTAGACATCCTGGCCATGTAAATCAAAATTGTCCCCAAGGAACTCTATGCCCCTAATCAGCAGGAAGTAGTTGAGTGATGTAGCAGCCTCTTTTCTCTCCTACCTAGACTTAGGGAGTTGAAAGGGTGGAAGTAAAGGGAACCAACAAGATAGCAAAAAAAAGGTCAAGTTACAGATTACAATACAGGCGCCTCGCAGGCAGCATCTCCAGGAAGCCCGTTTACATCAGCACACTGGTGAGGTCAGGAATGGTGACTAGCCCCACCACGCCCTATGTAGGGAGGTACAGACGACGGCTGCACTGTTGCTTCAACTGGACATCGCTGTGAACAGCCTGTGAAGGATACCTAGATCCTGACCCAGGCAAGGCCCAGCTCCTCCCACCTCCTGTGTGCATCACCTCTCCTGCACACCATACATGGGCATGCGTGGTCATACCTGACCATCCTGCAGGAGACTCAGCCTCCTAGTCCAAACACTATGCTACCAGACTGTACCTGCTCCTGAGGCCTGAGAGTCTGTCTTCTCCACTTTAAAGACTTTTCATTTTCAATTTCTCCAAGGTCACAAGCAGGTGTTTCGTCCATTATCTCACAGATTGGGAACTGACCGAGAAACAAGAGACTGCCCCCTTTGTGGAAAGCAGGCCTTGAACTTGTCTCTCCCACTCCTAAACCTTCTGCCTACACTGCCACACTGGCTAATCTCCACAGTTTAAAGAAATGGTTCTAACTCCCTCTGGTCTCCTTCCCGCTGAGCCTCTGCCCCTGTACTTTTAAGTAGGTAGCATATCCTCTCTGGCTGTGCGTATGTCTCCATCTTTGTATCTTTTAAGGCTTCTGTCTCCCCCTGTTTCTTGTCTGCAGGAAAGGACATGATAGCCCTCATTTTAGCAGATAAGGAACCAGAGATGGCACAGAAAGTCCTCCAAGTAGCAAAGCGATGGGCAGTGTCCCCTTCCGTTTGGGGGAAGTGGAAGAGAAAGCAAGGTCTCTCTCTGGGAGTTTTGGGACGTGTCTGAGGTCCAAGCATTGATGACCCTCTATTCCAAAGAGCACCTGCAGCATGTGGTCACCCAGATGGGAGAGTGGCAGAACTCAGCAGGCAGGCTCAGTAGGCTGAGGACGCCTAGATCTCCTCTCAAGGGTCTATTAACCCTTGCGGTGCTGTGAACTAGCAGGACGTTATACGGACACTGGTCTCCTCAAGGTGGGCGTGGCACACAGTGAATGCCCAAAGTTCTGTTCAAAACACCTGCATCCTGGGCCCTCTCCTCAGACTGATTCCCAAACTCAAACACAGACCAGTGTTCTTCATGTGAGTCTTCACCTCTCCCTCACAATCCCCCCCCCCCCGGACAAACGCATCCACTTGTTTCTGTCTCCCATAGGGACAGAAATTCTTGCTCTCTGCTCCAGGGGCTGTAATGAGGCTTGATCTCTCAACTCCCATTCATCATCAAGGGATAAAAGAAGAGAGGCCAGAGCAGAGACCAGCTTGGGGGAAGAAGGCTGTGCAGAGGCTCAGCCCTGGGTATCTATTTGTTGCCTGTTATGAGATGGAGCCCCTGACAATCTGAAGGGGGCTGCCTAAGACCGCATGGTCTTTATCTAGAGGGATGTCCATGTCAGCAGACAGATAGCTCTGGGAAATTGTCACCAAGCTAAGCATTTCACAGGTCTGGGAACTCAGCTCCCAGGAGTGATGTCAGAATAGCCAGCCTTCTTCTCCCTCCAGGCCCATATCCCAGTGACTACCTAGCTCTTGTCCACACTCCCTAACACTTTAGAGGGACTGTCCCCACTAGTTCTCTCTGAAGGCCTCTGTGGGTCTGCACTGTGCTAGGGCCAAGTGACTGGAATCACAGGGACAAGTCCCTGTGCCGCAGATTCTGAAGAGAACAATTCCCGTCTGATTCTGTGCAGGGAACAGTCTGTCCTTTGCATACTTGAGACATGAGATACTGTACAATGGAAATGAGGTCCAGAATGTTTGCACAGTTCAGCTTTTATTAAAACGCCATATACAGTGTGGAGAGCTGGAATGGACTGCTATAAAAATAATACCTTTGGGGGAATGTTTCTCGGCTCTTACTGTATTGATCATGTGGCAAGTGTTCTTTTCCATGGTGTATGGTCCCTAACATCCATGCAGAAAATACCAGATCAAGGACTTTACCCGTGCCTGTGTCCAGTCTGACGGCCCATATCCAGCACAGAGCCAGAACATTCACAGAGAGATTCTCGTTCCATGCCTTGGATTTTCTTTCAAAGAAGATATTTTACACATCATATACAAATTAAACAAGAAGTCCAACAAGGGTCCTTTATTACCACCAAAGGGGGGGGGCAAATAATTTACAATCTTATAACCGAAGGCAAAAATAGCACAAGAACAATTTATTCCTGCAGATGCCGCAGCCCCGTGCGTTCCTGCCTCGGCTGCTGCTACAGCCCGGAGTCTCTGAGTCCCACAGTAAAGGTTGCACGGGGCCTCGAGGGCTGGATTACCCACACCGAATAAGCCTCTCCTGTCCCCATATGTCGGAAGTGCTGCTGGATTTTCTGCTTGCTCAGTAGATAACAGTGCAGCTGAACACAAGGGGCTTAAGTAGCACACACACACACACACAGCCTACAAAAAGCACTCTGATCTCCTTGCTTCCATTCATCAAAGCCTTGGATGCTCTGGTCCAACTTAATGGGCTTGCTCAGCCTCCCAACTTGATCCAGCCCAGGTCAAGCAGGAAGAAGCATGGAGGCGGTTTAAATGGCACCTGTCCCCAAAATAATAAGTTAAGATTTAAAAAGAGAAACAAGAGGCCTGCGGCAGATGATAAATACACAAAACAGAACCTGGAATGAAGACAGCTCAAGAAAGAAAGGAAAAGATTGAATGAACATCTGCTTAGCGCATTCTTCCCACGAGTCAGGACCAACCACCCTCCCAAAGAACGGCCCTCCCGAAGTGATGGGAACACAAGCTTCCCAAAGCAGCAGGACCCAGTCAAGGAGGCCCTGAATACGAAAAACCTCCAAAAGCAAGGAGACACTGGAGAATGAGCAAGGTCTGCAGGGTCCAGGCCACCTAGGGAGTGTGGGCCTGAGGGCCGGGCAGTAAGAACCATCGCCGCGTGGGCCAACCCAGCCCTGCAGAAAACAGATCCAGGAGCACACAGAGATGAGAGACATAGATGGGTACGCACTGAGTCACACTTAATGTAAGTCCCTGGGAACTAAGGAAGGAAGCCCCGTGACAATCCCTGGCAACTAAGAAAGGAAGCCCCGCGATGGGCGTCTTGAAAGTCAGCCGCCTTCCTAGACCACTGAGGGCCTGGAGCTCAGAAGGGTTCTGCGACAGACAGACAAGAGAGAGACAAAGGCAGGACAGCTCCAGGCGCATACTGCTAGGGGTGAGCGACACACAGAACAGCATTTCATTGTCATGGACGATAGAAAGCGATTCAAATGTCCTGGAAAACTATCTATAAGAATATCTACATTAAAACCTTAGCCTGAAAGCTATAGCTTCAATTTTACAAAAAAAAAAAAAAAAGGCAATCTTTGAAAGGATCTGGCTCAGAGATATACAAACATTACACAACAGATATCAAAGTGTAACAGCTCAAAAAAAATTCTGCTGAGGGGATATTAAAACTGGCTTGTCATGAGATACAATTAAGAATTCTTATTGCATAGCAGAAAAATGAGGTCACTTCATTTGCATAATACTGCCTTTTTTTTTTTTCCTTTTTTGGGATGGTGATGCTGTTGGGTACTTAGAAGAAATGACTTTGGAGTTCAGAAGCTGTCTTCCGTTGTCCGAATCAGCATCCGAGTGGTGTCTAAGCTGCTTCTAACCTTGGTTTAACCTTGGGTCTCAATTCCATTTTGTCACTTTCGTTAGATTTCAGATGTGCCCCTTGGCAGAGCTGTATTCGCTAGTGTTCACTAGTGGTGGCTAGTGTCTGCTCTGACAGGTGAGGGGTGGGAAGGCTTCACCTACCGCGTGACTAGCACAGACTTGAAAGTGGGTCTGAAGTATCCGTGATGGCGAGACTTCTACCTGATGATGCAGTAACACAGGTCTTGGGTGGGTGGCGCATCTGTGGGCAGCTAGGGCAGGCTGGCTCTTTTGGTGACGACGTACCAGTGTTCTAGTCCCCACACGAAAAGGACACACGAGTGTGAAATGAGTGAAGCCCTCAGCAGCTCCGCCTGCAGAGCCAGTGCTTCACAGGGAAGGAGGCACAAGGTGGAACCCACAGCAAAAACTCCAGCAGAAACCATGGCTGGCCAGCTTCCTCGGAAGGAGGGGTTCTCTTCAGGAAGAGTACACAACGGAAGGTTTATCATGACCCCTAAGTATAAAAGTCTGGGTCCTTGGTGGGAGTAGGAGAGGGTGGGTTTACCTTTCACCTGAAATAGGGTGCTTATGCAAATAGCTCACTAGGCTCTGATCCCCAGCCTTACCTTCACAGCTCACACCTCAAACAAGTCCCCAGACTTGCCTGGAAAGGGAGGAAGGGCGTGGGCAACACACTCTGTCCCGCTTTCTAGTGAAGGCTGAGCTTCACAAGTGGCTCTCCCCGCTCACAGCTGGGAACCAGAGCAGCAGCCAAGAAAATGTTTGCGTCCCTCCCTTGGGAGACCTTCCTTCTGGGCCCCCCAACGCTGGCTACACAAGCTCCATGCTAAGTCTGTGAGCCATCTAGATGTGGTGGTTCCTAACTCCTGCTTAACATTAGAAAGAGAGGTTCACCCTCATGGAGGGGTGCTCAGTAAATACTCAGTGACTGCCTAGCTGGGGAGAAGCTTCCAAAGGCGGAGATGTCGGACAGGGGGCACCCTGCCTCTGACATCGGGGAAGCTGAAACTCCGACTCCTGCCTATGAGGCTGTTCTCCCGTCCCAGGGCAGAGATTCCAATACAAACAATTTTAGCTTAAGAAGAGTTTAGCATTAAGGTTTGTCGGGGTTGGGGGGGGGGGCAGTAAGAATGTGTAGAGGCCAAAGGTCAACCTTTAATGTTGGTCTGCAGGATCCACACAGTTTGTTTTGCGAGTCTCTCCCTGAGGCTGGAGACTGAGACTTTCTGGTTAGCCTAGGATGGCTGTCCCCACAAAGCCTCAAGTATCTCCCAGTGTCTGCCTTCCCAGCTTTGAGATAGGAGGCGTATGACGCTGTACCCAGAATTTTTTTTTAATGTCAGTGCTAGAGATCCAACTCATGCGCCTACAGTGAGCACACCCCACCCCACCCCCCCAGCCCTAAATGTGCTTGCTTCTAAGCACTTCCAACCACCACCCTGCATGCTTGAAGTTACGTTTTTTAATAGTCTTGACCTGTGGCTGAGCAGAGCTTTCTGAGTTGCTTTCATTTTTAAAAATACAAGCGTCTTCGATGAAGCTCTCCAGTCCAGGGCCCACTACCATTTTCTTTCCCAAAGGGAAAGTTAAAAGGGGGTGTTTCGGAGGCTGGGGAGAAGATACAGACCCTGGACTAGAAGAGAAGCAGGACAGAGGGAAGATTTGGAAACAGGCAGCCCTGACCATCCTCACAAAGTGCCAAGGGCCAGAACAGCCAGTGTGTTTCTTAGAAGCCACTCATGTCCTTCTGAGTTATATATGGCCACTCCTGACCTATGGGCAAACCTATCTCTGGGTCGAGTGGCAGGGTGACCTTTCACTTATCCTCTGACACTGTGGATAAGTAGGCCTGCATAATATGCTATGATAAATTAAGTAGGTGCCCTGAGAACAATCAAAAGCAGGGTCCCACACTGAGGCCGCTGTGGGTAGACGCTGAATCCATGTTGCTTTGGTGTCTGTCTGTCTGTCTTTGCTTGCTCTCGTTCTTCCTTGCTTTTTTTAAAGATTTATTTATTCATTCATTTATTTAATGTACACAGGTACACTGCAGATGTCTTCAGGCACACCAGAAGAGGGCATCAGATCCCATTACAGATGGTTGTGAGCCCCCATGTGGTTGCTAGGAATTGAACTCAGGACCTCTGGAAGAGTCAGTGCTCTTCACCACTAAGCCATCTCTCCAGACCCATCACTTTCTTCTTTTGCTTGCTTGCTTCCTTTTCTTATCTGTTTCTCTCCAGTGTTTTTTCATGGGGCTTATCTGAAGAGTTTGTTTTCCCTGCTGAGAAGACACAAAATCTCCCAAATCTGGAATTCATGACATCAGGTCAAACTATGAAGGCAAAACAGTTCTCATCCGCCTAGAGTCCAGTCAAGGAGGAGGCAGCGGCCCAGGGAGAGGCTGTGGAGCAGCTTTGAGGAAGCCCCTGCTCTTCCACACAACTGCAGTAGTCAAGTCATGGTCCCAGACATGGTCGGAGAACTGCTTTTGGCTAGTTCTCTCTGGACCTCCAGAAGACAGCATCTGTAGTCATCTAGGGCCCATTGGATGAGTCCAAAAAGTTGTTTGTAGGAGTTTTAGCATAGTAAAAAGATCAGTAGTAAAGAAATCCAGTAGACACTCACACAGGTCCAGCCCCCACTGAATGAAATGTTTCACACACACACACACACACACACACACAAAGTGTTCCCGAATGTGCATGCCCTAGGGTGCTGCTGGGGCTGTCAGGAACTCAACTGTTTAGGGCAGAATCCAAAGCACCTTGGAGCAAGAAGAAGTGGGTCATCAGTGTCCACACGGAGAAGAAGGAGGTTGGTCTGCCGAGACAATGAGGGAGGTTGTCAAACCACGGCAGAGCCTCCCAGCTCCTCTCCTCACTTGCTGTGGTCCTGTTGCCACGGGCAGTGGCCTGCAGCTTCTTCCCCTACCTCCTGGCTGAGGGAGTTTGGGTCACAGGGATTTGTGAATCACAGCAACACCTAACATGAAAGGGAAAGTCACAACATTAGCCCCTCCCAAGTTGTTCACAAAGGAGTCCCAGGAAGCGGCCATATCCTAAGTCACAGCCAGTGGGATCCTGAAGGGTCCCATGCTACCTCGGCTACCTCAGCCAGCAGCACTGTTTCTGCAAGCATGATGTGAGACAGTGCATGTCGCCAGCCTCTTCCTATACCACCCCTCGAATTCCAATTTCTGATACTGCTCACCATCATCGAGCTGAGACCTTCTCCCAGTGCTCAATTCTTAGACACACCCACTATGCATCACTGCTTTAAGGAAACTTAATTACATTGAGGTTCTGACTCTGTAACACAAGTCTCACTGTAATTCATTGAGGCTAAGACAGTTAATTCTACACATCTAAGTCAGTTCTACTATAGATGCCAGCTAGTGACAAACTTGGCCTTCTAACCTGCCAATCCAAGTGCCTGTGGCCCCGCCCTAGTCACTGAGCCTTCTGTGCTGTGATGAAGGCATGCTGGCTTCTTTCTGGCTGACAGTGAACCTTCTTCTTCCTGGCGGGAATCACTACCAGGCAGGTTTCTGGAACCTACTACTAAAATATTAATTCAGAAAGTTCCCTCAAGTGAGCATGTTTGCCAGAAATTTATTTTAATGTATTACTACAGCTATAAAATATTCTAACTGATGACGTGATTGAGAGAACACACCCTAAAGAGCAGGAGGGATTGGAGACATTTTGCTAAGACATCCACTCCCTGCTGATTCAAGGCTAAATTCAAGGCTAAATTCAAGACGAAAGAGCAATCATGTGAGGAAAGGCAGAACTTGAATCCAGACCAGAAGGTACCCACCTGGCCCTAGCAGCTCCACCTAGATCGCAGACACCTCTCCCACTAGGTAATACTTTTCAAAAGCTGGCTCTCATAGTGTCTTCGGTAGTGTTTCTATACAAGCTTTTTTTTTATTAGGAAAATTCAGAATAATACAATGGAAAGGTATTTTATCCCTTCATACAAACAGAACAACCATTATCTTTGTAATCCTTTACTCACACAGGTCCAGCCCCCACTGAATGAAATGTTTCACACACACACACACACACACACACACACACACACACACAAAGTGTTCCCGAATGTGCATGCCCATTCCATTGTATTATTCTGAATTTCTGTATTATACCTTTCCTTTGTATTATTCTGAATTTTCCAAATTTTCCATAACAAGAGAATATATCTTTCCTAAAAAAAAAAAAAAAAAAAAAAAAAAAAAAAAAAAAAAAAGCTTGTATAGAAACACTACCAAAGACACTACGAGGTAGCATGGGACCCTAATTATAACAACCAGAATGTGTTAGCCTGTGGTGACTCACACCAGGCAGGCACCATGCTACAAACTTTACACGAAGTATCATGTTTCATTCTCTGAAAAGCCCTCAGAGGCTCAATCTAATACATTGGACAACACAGGTCCAGTCAGACTCAACGCCTGGCCCAGAGACCAGGGCTAGTGGCAGATCTGGGACTTCAGTATCCATTTCCAGAACTGACAACTCTTCAAACTCCCTCTCCCTCAGTAAGACCGGAGCAGTCAGCACACTAGGCACAGACCACCTGAGTCCTCCTTCACTCTAACATGCCAGCATGAACACTTCCTCAGGACCGACCTTAAAATCTAAGGAGCTAGGGAGGCGCTCAGAGGAGTTGGGGGACGGGGAAGTGTAATCAGAATATATAGTATGAAAAGAGTCTATTTTTAACTTTTAAAAAGACAGAAAAGCACCCCCACTAAACATTCCATAGAATATTTAACGATTTCCCTGGTGTCAAACATTAATTATTATAATTTTCGGGGAAGGAGAGAGGATACTGTTACAAGCAATGCCCAGATTAGTAATACAGGCATTAAATCTTTGCACATCAGACCTATTCCCTAGGTTTTAACATAACCCACTCACTTGGTTGGCAGGTTTGAGTACAAAACAGCTTGATTGTCTCCTTCCCACCAGTTCCAGAGGGGGCAGACAGGCTTTTGAAATATTTAGCACATATGCGAAATCTTAATGGGTTCAACTCAACCCAGGACTTCTCATTAAAAAGGAGGTGGAGCCTGAGGAGCCCACCCACTTCTCATTAACACGGAGGTGGGGCCTGAGGAGCCCACCCACTTCTCATTAGCACGGAGGTGAGGCCTGAGGAGCCCACCCACTTCTCATTAACAAGGAGGTGGAGCCTGAGGAGCCCACCCACTTCTCATTAAAAAGGAGGTGGAGCCTGAGGAGCCCACCCACTTCTCATTAACAAGGAGGTGGAGCCTGAGGAGCCCACCCACTTCTCATTAACACGGAGGTGGGGCCTGAGGAGCCCACCCACTTCTCATTAGCACGGAGGTAGAGCCCGAGGATCCCACCAACTTTCTCATCCTACAAAATGCCCTGTGCTTCCTCTGTGGCTTCCGGGAGAAAGGTGGTGATTCTCCTGAGAACAGAGTCAGGGTCAAAACATTTCCAACATCTTAGAGAAGGAAATGTAAGAGTATGCGGGAAATGCTTCGAGGAGGGGAAAAAGCAAAAGAAATGCATTGTGGATGTGGGGGCGGGAACGTCCTGAAACCTAAGCAAGATGGGAAACGGGTAAGAGGAGAAGCGCTCGAGCCAAGATGTTTGTAACACCAGATCGTGATTTTTAAATATTTGGGATAACGGAGTACACATTGTGTGTGCTCAGTAAATAAATATTTGGTCCACATGCATCTACATGTTAAGAAGCTAGGCCTGTATTTCTCTGCTTCCGAGGATCTCTTACCACAACAACATCTCTTCTAACTCTTGGCCCGGAGCTACACTCAACTTGGCACCATATTCTCTCTGCCAGTCTATCCATCACTGTCCAGCCTTTTTACTCAGCCCTGGGCTGGGACGTCATAAAGGGGCGTGGCTTAGATAGACTGCAGACCAGTTTGAAGTCTTGTCTTTGGAGCGTGCTTATGAGCAATGTAATGGCCTTTGGTGATTACTGACAGTCTCTGGAATTCAGCTGTGGGATACAAGAATGCAGTCCAGTGCAGCCTGAGGGCTGTTGAGGAGATGAGAGGGAATGTATGCACTGCACCTCGCACACTGGCAGGGAGTTACAGTTGGGATACAGAACAGCCACTGCGGGCACACGTGTTGAGGGTTTGGAGCCAGTTGGCCATGCTATTCTGGGAGGTGCAAGAAACTTTAGAAGGTGGAGATGGCACTGAAAGGCACTTGAACCTGACCTACTCCCGCCTCTCTGCAGCCTGGCTGCCAGGACCCATTCATTCTCCCACACACTGCCTGTACCGGCCTACAGGTTGAGTCTCACAACCACCCGGAAACAAAGGAGCCCAAAGTCAAAGGACTGAAATTCCTAAAACTATGAGACAAAATGAGCCCCTCCTGACATGTAAACACACACATAAAAACACACATGCACAAACACATACATATACATACACTCACATACATACACACACACATATATACATTCCATACATACCATACTTACACAAACACATACATCTACATACATATACACATATATACATACAAACACATATGCACATATATACATTCCATACATATCATACATACAGACACATATACATACACACACACATGCAAACACACATATACACACATGCACACACACATACACATACATATATACATACGTACCATACAGGCACATACACATATACACATAAACACATACACACACAAACACATACACACATACATTCCATACACACACACACACACAGTTCCTCTCAGGAACTTGTCACAAGAAGAAGAAAATAACTAACATAAGAAGTGTACTACCAGAGGCAGCTTGTGTGTGAGATTACCCAGAATCCAATTGAGCCTTGTCCCACAGACAGGACCGACTGCCATCTTACAGCTGTTCTATCTTAAAGCACCCCGTTCACATCTCATGCTAGCCTTACATTCACAACTCATGCTAGCCTTACACAAGCTCTGGTGTTTCCACCGTGCAGGCATACCTATGCTCTCCTACCTACATGCGTGTCTCACTGTGAACCAGGAGTGGCCAAGGCAGTCACAGCTCAGGTCAGGCAGAAATGATCTTGGAACACTACATTAAATATCACCTCTGTCAAGGGGACACAATGAGGAGGACATGTGGCCGTGTGACAGTTGCCTAAAACTGCAGGAGGCTTTAGGTTCCCAGCTAAGCAAGCTCCCATCCCTTCCAGTCCCTGAGGCTGAAACCCACTGACCTGCATAGCTCCTCCCAGTGCTCATGTTGGTGGGCAGCAGTGTCCACTTGTCTGTGACTGGGTTGTAGTACTCTACTGAAGCCAGATTGCACGATCCGTCGTCCCCTCCGACTACGTACAGTAGCCCATTCACCGCACAGACCCCTGGGAAACAAACAGAAGTCACGGGATCAGCGGGGGGAAAGTCAGACACCAGGCCTTATGGGAAGCCCCGTGCCCCGGAAGCTCTTTCCTCCAGTTCCTGTTGCATAGCAGAGATGTACTGTGGGTTCTGAGGGTCCCCCTTTCCTAGAGAGGCTGCTTTTCTCAGCAGGGGGGTTTCATTACTGTGTGGTCCTATAGATCCCCCCACCCCCGCTGCCCCCTGGCCACTCCCACGTGCCACTACATCATGGAGAGAACATTACAGGCACGGGTCTCCCCGTGGGAACATTTCCTGAGGAACGCACACACCTCCCCGCCAGCCTGAGCTAGGGAAGAGACAAGATTCCGGGGTGCCCCCTCTTGTCTGGGTCTGTGCTTGTCTTCCCTGTTGAGCTGGATACTGTAGCTCCATCCTATAGCTGCTCATGGCTGTACCTCTAACCTCCCTCGGAAGACGGGGCATCTGAATTCACCCAGGACCCCAGATTGGGCCTCCTCTCCCATTCTTAACAGCGTGGGTTTGTTTGAAGGCAAGGTCTCATAAAGCTGGAGTGAAGATCAGGGAGATGTGACTTTGACTAAAGACCTTAAAACTCAGTCCAGCAGACAGCCATGGTTGGTGTTTTTTTTTTTTTTTTTTTTTTTTTTTTTTTGTTGTTGTTGTTGTTTTTTAACAGACCAAGGTTGATTGATGATGCCTTTAAAGTGGTAACTAGCAATGCTGATTAATACTCTTAGTACTAGAGGGAGCCTAGACTGTGTACTGCCTGCCTGCCTGCCTGCCTGCCTACCTGCCTTCACGGCGCCTGAAACTCCTTCCTCTGCCTCAAGATTCCACTCTGGGCCTTTTCTTCTAGAGAAAAGTACATGCTTTCAATTCGTACTCTGACTTAACTCTGAAGATCGGTTATGGTAAGGGCAGCATTACTGGTAGCATAGAAAAGATGTCTTAAGTGAAGTGTTCAATGACGAACTGGGTAAACTATGATATAGCCATGTGATGGGAGAGAATGAAGACACATGCAATTAGACCTTCATGAAGGATGGGAAAGCAAGTTTTACAATAATGCCACAGTAGGATCCATTTGCTACTAAATAAATGATACCTATACGTGAATGTGCCTACATGTGTTTCCTGCTTGATTTCAGGCTTGGCTGCCTTGCAGGCCCTTTTAACTCCTTGTTCATGTGGATGAAGGCCAAATGCCAGTGGGTATCGCAGCGGGCTCAGGCAGTGAGCCAGTTACTGATGCCCCTGTTTACACTTCTAACAAGTCAGCCATGGTAAGTTTAGCAAACAGGTAATATCTGCCTTGGCGGCACCTATTAAGGCAGCCCAGCCTGGGGCGGTGGGCAAAGCTAGCCCACTCTTCCCCAGCGCAAAGCAGCAAGATAGGAAACAGCTTGGCGGGGCTGTTGGGACCCCATGACAGGAGACCCTGCTGGGTACTCTGGGACAGGAAATAAAAGACAATAAAAGGAGAGATGACACTGGAGGAGCGCATGAGGTCTGGCTCTCCTACCAGGAAGGAACTTGGACACCTTGGAATTATGAGGACCTTTCAGCCAGACAATGGCAGAGAAAAACAATACGGTACCACAACCAGAGAGAAGGGACTGTGCTGAGTCTCGGTGGGACACCTTTTGAGGCCACCATTTTGGATTCCAGGTTCCCCCTCCCCCTAACTCAGAGCCTATGGGATAGACAAACGGCTACTCTTATGTTCAGGACACAGGGAGAGCTACCTACTCTGGCAATCCTGCCCCTCTTCCTATCACTCAGAGCGGGAGGGAAGAACTGCGACCCCGCAGGAGAGGAGAGGAGAGGAGAGGAGAGCAGTCATGTTACCTGCGTTGCGCCGGCACATGTTCATGTCGGCCACCTGCTTCCAAGTGTTTGTCCCAGGATCGTAAACTTCAACACTCTTCCTCACCAAGGGTCCGTCATGTCCCCCAGTGGCATACAGCTGTCCGCTGAGCACCCCAACCCCTGAAAGGCAGAACACAGCGTCCTGGCCTCAGGCTCACTATAAGAACCAGCATCCAAGAGGCCTCAAGCACAACCCTGGATAGTCATCGGCAGCAGGGAGACTTAGGGAGCAAGTGCTGTCTTCCTGGACCTCATTGCCCTAATCTGTAAAACAAGTGTGATAATCCCCTGCCTGGCTCCCCATAAGACAGGCAGCCTGCAAATAAGGAGGTTCAAAGCCAAGACCCTGTTTCTGCTTTTAAAATGTAAATATGTGTGTGTGTACATATACAGGGGCATCAAAGGGATTTTTCAAAAGGCTCAAAGAAATCCACTGAAATGTAAAAAGATGCTAATTCTCATCAGAAAACCAGCCCCAGTTACCCTGTGGCATATTCATATTGCCTTGCTTTTCCTCTGCATCTTCTTATTCGGTTGTGTATCTGTTGAGACAGAGCCAAGTGCTGAGGTCATCACTAGGGAGACTCCCTGCCAGCCTCTTCCTCCAGCCCTTCTTCCCCTTGATGGCAGAAGGCATCAGATTTGTCCGGGGGGGGGGGGGGGAAGGGGGGGGGAGGAGCTGGGCAGTTCTTCACTGCTGCAAGACTGAGGAGATTCAAGCCATTCAGGAAGAGAGAGGGCTAAGTGAGGGTGGCTTGCCTGGCAGTGGGGACACCTGCACCTGCCTCTTCAACACCCGCTCTGGGTGGCCCTTTCTCTTTCCCATTCATGGAGAGAGGGGGTTGGAACGTACCCATGATTCCGTGGACTATTGCCTTCTGTGGACAGGCTTCATCCTTTCTGCTGGGTACTTTCTAGAAAAATAAAACCTTAGTCCCAGAGACACTGGTCAGAAGCCCAGTGGGGTATCTCAGTGAATTCGATGTGCAGCCAAGCTGTGGGTCTGGGGGCTGAACCCGGAGGCTACAGACTTCATGAAGTCAGGAACTGCTTGTGTTTTGCCCTGGTCTGTTTCCCTGAGGCTGCTGGTGATGGGCTCCTGCAGATACTATCTAAATAATGGGATGTCATGTAAACTCCCGGCCAGAAGTTATCGCGGGCTGCCAGTGGTTCCTGGCAGTTACTCTAAACTAGCAGCAGGTGGTGCTGTTGTACCAACAATGACTGGTGTCGGGCTGTGAGATTCTGAAAATTCAGTAGTTGCTTCACCTTCCAGGGTGAGCAGGAGCTGACACTTCCGGGACCCTGAGATAGTCTCTGCCCACCACCGTGTCCATCCCTGCTTGTGCTGTCCACTCATAAGGGCGCTAAGAGCCACCCAGACTTTGCCCCAGCAACTCTCCCACAATCCTTGGTAGCCTGCTCATAGACTCTCACGTAGAATCCGACGGGCCTCAGGGAGCTGGGACACAGAGCCTTCCATCTTAGGTCCTTGGCTGTCACCAGCTCCCACTGAGACAAGTACACAGGCTCCTGGTGCTCGCGATGACACGTCCCTAACTCTTTATCAGAGTGAAGCACTGAAGAAAGGGACCCGAGAACGGGGTTCCGTCCCAGGACAGGGCTCCATGGTAATCTGAACGAAGGGCTCTTCCCAGCCAAGGTCTGGGCCTCCCATAAATAGAAGCAGCTGTAATGGCTTTGTCTGGGGCCTCCAGCCAAGGATGGGCCAGGTGACGTCCACCCCAACCACCGCCGCAGGCCTTTAGCACTTGGCCCAAGTCATAAATGGATTTTTAGAAAGTAAATAGAAGGTTCTAGAAGCTATAATTACTAAACCATCAGGAACGGGGAAAAATATCACAGGATTTATAGATGGAGCTGGCCCTTTGGGAACATGGGCAGTCTGTGCACTGGACAGCTAGGGTGTTAGATGGCAACGATGGGGAATGGGGTCGCCCACGTTGACGTGGCAAGGTCAAGCACACACAGATCTTAAGCTTAGGTCTCTTGAGTTCAAGGCATTCACGAGGGGCCAAGTTGTCAGATTAGTAGAGACGGCTCCCCCAAAGATCCCCAAACACGTGCTTCGGAAACGGAGCCGGGCAGACTCTCACCCCCATGGCCCACCAATGTGAACACAAACTTTCTCTTTTAAAAAAAAATTAAAACAACCTGTTTTTCACAAAATACCAGAGATGAGGCTATGTATGGTCATAAGCCAGTCTCCAAAAACAGATGGGATGGGGATAGGCATGTGGCAATTGTGGCAATCGTAGAACGCATGTAGCGTCTCTTCTCAGTAGTCATGAGGCCTTCCCACCAGGCCCAAATGGAGACTCACATCAGTTACCAGGAGCCCCAGGAACAGGCCAAGGCCCCAGCTTGCTCTTGAAGACTGTGGCTCCTGGGATGATGGGGAAGATGGAAGAGACAGGATGGGGCTGCTGGACTCCTAAGTGCCTGGACTTCCCCCATGAGACAGAAAAGGAGGCCATTATCTCTCCTCGATGGAGAAAAACAAAGCAAGAAAATGTGGGTGTAGGGGATCGAGGTTTATCTCCAGCCATAAATACTGTTGCGAGCTTCAGGCAGGCCAGCTAGGCTTCTTAGCTAACGCCAGGGCAGTAGCACCTGTCCTCCCTCAGGGGAATAAGGCTCATTATTAGACGGCTAGAAACAATTACCTTGGAAGGAGAATTCTAACTCTGCAAGCCTTCTATTCTACGACCTTGGGCAAAGTGATCCACCTCAGGCCAGACTTGACTTTCAAACTCTGGTCAGAGGAATCAGCACTGGTGGACTGAGGTGAGATGAGGAGTGGGTGGAGGCTAGCCTGGGCCATGGAGAAATTGTCTCAAACAAACACAAAACAGGGCAGTGAAGATGACAAGCCTTCCATGCTGAGCAAGGAGTCCCTGGGAAAGACTGGTCTCTGTGTGTGTGTGTGTGTGTGTGTGTGTGTGTGTGTGTGTGTGTGTGTCTGGACATGTAGTAGCCGGGTTACTTACAACTGGAGGAGAAGAGACAGGATGAGGGGAAACAGGCATGGTTCAGTGGTTGGTCTCTAGTCTCAGCCTGTAACCCACACACACCCCACCCCACCCCCATGCTCACCTGTGCCCCAAGGCTCTCACATACATACCAGCGCCACTGCGTCGGGTGCTCATGTCTGCCACGTATATCCACTCGTTGGTGGCTGGGTTGTACTGCTCCACAGTGCTCAGGCACTGCCTGGAAGCACCATCGTAACCCCCGACGGCATACAGCTTCCCTGGAATAGACCGAGTGACTGAGATTGGTGTTGGTGGCACTGACACAGAACCGAAGGAGCTTGACTGGTGCTCCATTTTTAACCCATGGAGGTACCTCTGTCTCAATCATCCAGGAGAACCTGGCTTGCTCTCCACACACAGGGTACATCTCCC
Organism: Mus caroli; assembly: GCF_978045245.1. Classification (NCBI taxonomy): domain Eukaryota; kingdom Metazoa; phylum Chordata; class Mammalia; order Rodentia; family Muridae; genus Mus; species Mus caroli. Next base: position 62,335,654 of record NW_028227270.1, on the reverse strand, counting down.
CCACCCCACCCCCACCCCGCCACATACCCGCCTGCTCTGAAGCCCTGAGATCCTTAGAAGCAATGTTGACGCTTCCTAAAAGAGGCCCAGGTACCCAGCACAGAGCACCCACTTGGCATCAATGGAGTTCGATATAGGCTTGCTTGAGGAGCTAGGTTAAAGCACACCTAGAAGACACCAGCAACGGGAGCTACAAGGCTCTCCACCATGACCACACATCAGGCTTTCTGGCCGTAGGCTCATACTGACAAGTGAAGAGGATACCGAAGAATATTCTTCCAGCCCCACGGAAGCCATAAGGGAAGCGGTCTGTGTGCACCCAGGGCTGAGGCAGCTGGGATTTTTCTGCAGGCCAACTTTGTTCTCTGAGCTGTATACAAGACCCCTGAAGTATTATCAAGTAGCCCTCAATAAAAATAAGGCTGACCTCCTGTGGGAGAGCCATTTCCATCGGGGGCTGGGAGCTAGGCGCTAGGTGCAGTAAAGAGAGGGGAACCATTACCTGACCTGTGAGGACAGGGATTCAAAGATATGGGGTTGAACATTTAGTCTTAGCTACAATGGGAGAGTTCCTATCTGTGCGGACAGGGAAAGAAGTCCTATCTCACCTATGGATATCAGATCTACAGGATACCATGACACCAGCCACAGACCAAATTGACACTAGCTGCAGGCTAAATAAGTACAGGGTTCAAATTACTTAATCAAGAATTTGGGGGGAGCCATTAAATGAGTCCCTAACGTGGAGGGTGCAACCAGGATGTGAAAATTCACATTCTCGGGCCCAAAACGGCGCTATACCATCAAGGCTACCGATCCAGAAATCCTTTATCACTGAGCTGTGTTTTTCTCCAAGTCTTTTCAGCTGACCTTTCTGAAAAAGGACTCACGCACAGCTCCTCCTTCACAAGGTCCAAGCTGACGAACAAAATCACCCGGGGCCGCCTCTCCGTGTGTGCCAGCTCAGGTGGTCACATCTCTGTGACTCTCTGCTCTTTTGGGCATTTCTGTCTACACTCCAACCCACACCTCACCTTGTCCTTATGAGGGATTCTTCTAGGCTGCAAGTAGCTAATTACCCTGTAATTGTTAAGGGTCATTCAGACTGCATAGCCTCGGTAGTGTGAGGACGGTGCCTGGAGAATGGGCCGTGTGGAAAGCTGAGTCCTTAACCACTGTGAAGCACAGTCCGCTCCAGTGCCTCCTGCACATTCTTAGAAACACTTTCTGCTGTCATGAGGCAGCACACAGCCCACAGAGCGTCAGGTGCAGGGTAGGCAAGAGAAACAAACTCCCAGCTTCCCTCTACACCTGCAGGGCAAACCATTTGCCTGCCCTTCTGCAAGCAGACACACTGACACTGCCCGTGTCACGGGCAAGATTTCCAATCTCTACCATTGAGACACCTCCCCTAACCCTGTCAGCCATTCCAATCTTGTATCAGCTGAAGCAAGCAGTCTCTTCCTGAGTGTACATGCTGTTTTTAGCCGCTGGTCTGTTAACTGCTCCTGGCTGAGGAACGAGAAGGGAAACGAAAAGGGAAACAAGAAGCCAGCTACACAAAGCTCTTGGATGTGGCTGACAAATGAACTTGTATCTCTCCAAGAGGATACAACTTATCCTGAGAGGGGGACAGAATCTTGGCCTCTGTGTCAGGACTGAACTCAGAAACTCCTACCTATCAGCAATTGAGACCTGACTCTGGCTCCAGGTTAGGAGTCATAAGACCTTGAGGATTGCTCTGCTATTTATTATCAGAAGACAAGGACTCGGTTTTCCCACTGAGAAAAATCAGAGTCCCGCCTGTGTTCTTCCAGATGGCTTGAAAGAATAAGTAAAAGAAAAAGATGTTTTACGAACTTTGGGGCACGCCCTCCTGCCTCAGCCACAACCCCATACCTAGCCTATCTGGGGACAGTCAGACCTGAGAAAAAGAAGCCCGCCTTTCTCACATCCCTGCTAGCATACAACACATAATAATTATGCAAGCATAATTAGCACCCTCCCTGCTACAGTGTACCCCAGTTTGTATGTTGAGTCTGAGCTTCCAACGTCCTTCCCATCCCCCACTGTTAACAGAGATACAAGGGACAGGCTGTCACTCTCCCCCAAGTGTCCTCCTCTTTCTCCCCCAACCTGCTGACCCCCTTCATAGCCTTGGCTCAGGAGTTTCTCCACCCAGTCTCAGCCCTCCTAGTCTGTTTACTATAAACAATGAACTTAACTCCGGTCAGTGACCTTAAGCGTGGAGCCCACAGTAGAGGGGGCATCAAGCACAATGCTGGACTCAGGATGAGACCCACAGGCTAGGGTAGGAGCAGCCACCACCCTCTGCTACCTCCTTACCCTCCACAACACCCACTCCCACGCTGCTCCGCCGTGTGTTCATGGGGGCCACGAAGAACCACTCATTGGTCTTGTAGCTGTAGGCTTCTACGGATGCCAGGCCTGGGGAGAAGAGAATGGTGGGATTTCTACAGCCATGGGCCTCGCTATGATGTGTGAGGAACGCTGAAGCCAGGAAGAGACCAGGGCAGGTCTACAGACTCCATATCTAGCTTGGTACACCTCTGCCTAGTGTGTGGCCATGGTAACTCCTCAATCTGCACAAGGTGACCACTGACTGTCACCAATGGTTCTGTGACACACAAGGGAGCTGGTAAGAAAGCTATGGGTACACCCTAACTGCGCTATAGATACGAGCCATTAAACTTACAGAACGGGACATTTGATCCCAAATAAATGCCCCATGATGCCCCTACTGGGCACCAGTCCCAACCCCTTTCCCGTGTCTTCCTCTATTTTACAAGCTAGATGGCTAAAAATGTACCTCCCAAGATCCCATGCAGGTAGGTGACCCTGAGCCCTAGGCAGAATTCTGATGGAGATTTCTGGGGTTCCCTTGGCATTTCTGATGCAGGGTGACCTCTTTCTGCTTCTTGCTACTAGAGACACAAGCACCCTGGCTGGAGTCAAAGCAAACTATATTGTGATCACGGGGGAAGCCCTGAGGATCTTAAGGTACTCTGCCCCAGTATCCGTGTGCAGTCAGACCAAGTTGGGAACAGTGACCCCTGAATTCCATGCTTCGTCTCTGGAGTAATACAGCAGTCAGCCAGGCTTTCTCCTCGGCTGAAGAAGTTCCCCTGCAATAACCATCTATGCCCTTCTTAGCTTATGCTCACTGAGGAGCCGTCAGAGAGACGTTCAATAAAGAAAAAAAAAAACAAAACAAAACAAAAAACAAAAAAACACTGCATTTATCTCCCTCAGAGACAGAGACTACTACTGTAAGATGGAGTCACTGTCTTCGATAAACTGCCTGGATCAGTATCCTGTCTGGTGATATAAGCACAGATGTCTTCTCTCCAAACTCACACCCACTAACACTTCAAATTGAAGTGTTTAAAATTGTTTCTTATGTGTGTGAGTGTTTGGCCTGCATGTATGTCTGTGTACTCCATGTGTGCAGTGTCTGTGAAGGCCAGAAGAGGGCATCAGATACCCTGCAACTGGAGTTACGGATGCTTGTAAGCTGCCACGCGGATGCTTAGAAATGCATCTGGGTAGCATATGTGCCTGTAATCCCAGCACTCGGGAGGCAGAGGCAGGCGGATTTCTGAGTTCGAGGCCAGCCTGGTCTACAGGGCAAGTTCTAGGACAGCCAGGGCTACACGGAGAAACCCTGTCTTGGAAAGCTGAAAGAAAGAAAGAAAGAAAGAAAGAAAGAAAGAAAGAAAGAAAGAAAGAAAGAAAGAAAGAAAGGAAGGAAGGAAGAGAGAGAGAGAGAGAGAGAAAGGAAGGAACCTGAGACCTGTGAAAGAGCAGCCGATGTGTTCTCTCTCTCTCTCTCTCTCTCTCTCTCTCTCTCTCTCTCTCTCTCTCTCTCTCCAGGTCCCATGTTGAAAAATTTGAAGTGAGATAAAGTGTGGTGGTGAGGGGCCCCTGAGCAGTGGTATAGCCTGCAGGGCTCTATGGGACAATAGAAAATTTGATGGCCAATCGTGGTGCAGTGCCTGCTCTGAGCCAAGCACATTAGGCCCCAATCTTAAAGCCCCTCAGCTGCGCTGTCAAATGTCCAGACTAGAATCCTGAGGCAGATCCCATCAGGGCAACCCCCTTCCTCTACATGATGCTCTGAGGAAACAGGCTAAGTGTGGGGAGATAAGGAAGGGACCCTTCTGCGTGCGGGGGCCTCCTCAGGATGCATCGTGTCACAGAGCAGCTATAGCTACAGAAGTCTTGTTTCCACCCACAGAACTGCGTAATTGAGGAGGAAAGCACTTAGGAGTCTGGTTCCTGAGTGCCCTGGAGATCCACATTTACACTGGAGGCTTGTTCTCGGGTAGTGGCGCTGGGAACTGGCGGGACCTTTGGGAGAAGATCCTTAGCACTGGAGGTGACCCTTAAGATCTCAGTCTCTCCCCTTCCTCTTGCTTCCTGGTTAATGAAGAGAGCAGTTTCACGTGGCCACACTGCACCATGATGAAAGATCTCACCACAGGTCCACACGGGCTGTGGACTGAAACCTGCACAGTGGTGAGCCATGGGATACCTTTTCTGTGTGAGAGGATTACATCAGCATCTCGTGTCGGTGAAGGAGAGCTCACTAGATCTGACAGGTTCGTTCCTGGGGCATTGCTACAAGGCACAGAGACGAGCCCAAGAGCTGACCGCGCAAAGCAAGGTTGCCCAGAGAATAGGGAATGGCAACATGGTCCTGGACCTACCGGTACTGCCATCAAAGCCTCCGACTGCGTAGAGAAGGTCATTGAGCACAGCCGCACCCAGCGTGCTCCGGCGCTCCTGCATGCTGGCAATGGACGTCCACTGGTCCTTCACTCCATCGTACACATCCACTGTCCGGACCCGCAGAGAGCCGTTAAACCCACCCACGGCATACACGTGGCCTGCCATGAACACCACACCTGTGATACAGGAACACAGGGCATGAGAGTCGGGGACAGGGATGACTGCCCAACCTGATGGGTGACAAGGTAAGTAGGCATATGACAGCCTCCTGGGGAGGCTACCACCAGCTCGAGGTACCTGGGAGTGATTTCGGGACTCAGCTCTCCCATATTTGTCTAATATCACCTGATTTGAGCAAATTCCAGGATCGGCTTAAACTCATAAGCACATAAGAACTGACTTCAAAGCAAGCAGCCCCACAGTGCAGGTAGGAAGGGGGTCTGCAGTGATAAGGAGCAAGGCTTCATGGCTGTCACAGCCATCATGAGACAGACGTCAGCTGAGGAAGAGCTGCTGGGAACCCAGGAGAGTCAGGGCTGGCCAGGGCTGCTTACCTGCTCTGCATCTTCTGGAGGGAAGCTCGGCTATCTGGTCCCAGCGGCCCTCCTCGAAGTCATAGCACTCCACGCTGCGGATCGCCTTGGGTGCCTGGCCACCAACCACAATCATGACCTCAGGAAAGACAAGTGCATGGTAACTAACACGCACGGGAATGGATAGCAACCCATGGCCCTTCCACGGGCTGCCTGCCAGCTTGTGGTGCTAAAGACAGGAAAAGGAAGCCTGTGATGGCTTGTATAGGCTTGCCCCAGGGAATGGCACTATTAGGAGGTGTGGCCTTGTTGGAGTAGGTGTGTCACTGTGAGCGTGGGCTTTAAGACCCTCATCCTAGCTGCCTGGAAGCCAGTATTCTGCTAGCAGCCTTCAGATGAAGGTGTAGAACTCTTAGCTCCTCCTGTACCATGCCTGCCTGGATGCTGCCATGTTCCTGCCTTGACGATAATGGACTGAACCTCTGAACCTGTAAGCCAGCCCCAATTAAATGTTGTCCTTTATAAGAGTTGCTTTGGTCATGGTGTCTGTTCACAGCAGTAAAACTCTAACTAAGACAAAGCCCTAGTCACTGGGGGCGTGGGGGAGGTGCATATTCAAGGAAAACCTGCATGTCAAGTGTAGAACAAGTACAGGCACACGTCTTCCGAGCACCCTCACTTGGGATCCCGTGATGCCAAAAGCATCTTCTGTAAGCTCAGTACCCACAAGATGTGGGGGGCACAATTTTTATACTGAGGCAAACAAACCTATGTGAGGTGGAAAGCACAGATTTTTGGATACATTTTTAGGGTAATATGATGGCACATAAGTATTTCTAAGTATCAGGACTGCAGAGGGCACCTATCATCATCTATGGTAAAGAAAAAATAATTTCTAAACACTCTGGTGGTTTTGGTGGCTATCTGAGTTACTTAACTGACAGTGTTCTGGGGAAAAAATGGTACATAAAGTGTGTGTGTGTGTGTGTGTGAGAGAGAGAGAGAGAGAGAGAGAGAGAGAGAGAGAGAGAGATGTGAGTTGTCATTCGCTTGTCACTGTGACTGACAGATGAGGAGTGTAAGGACCAGAAACCAAAAATAAACGGCCAGAGGTTACTCAGCAAAGGGAGGCAGCACAGACAGGGAACCCAAGCCCCCTGACATAGACTGTGAGGCTGCCTGACTCCTCTTCCTGTTCTAGACAGGAACTGCAACAACAACACCCCCTGCAGGGTGGGCTTCATCAGGGAGTCATGACACCGACTTGGTGGGTTGTGACCAGAACACATCAAATTGAACAACACAGGGAATACACGGTCTGAGTGTTATTTTGTGAAATATCTGTCCTGGTTAAACACACTTATATGTATATTTTGGAGAGCAGTCAGTTCGTGTGTATTTCTTGCCACTGGGCGTGGCCAAATCAGAGCAAAGCCATTTTTCTGGCTATGTTAATGAACAGTCGTACTTACTTGTGGCATACGTGCCCTCAGAACTATCCTATATGCTATTAATAAAAAAAGAACCAAGGTTCCAAAGAAAACAACAGTCGGCATATTTAGATAAACTTGGGCAAACTCTCACTGCCCCTGTTGGTACCCCTTCCTAGCATTCCAACGCCCTTCTTAAGAGGCTGGGAAGTGTGAAGGTCCCGACTAGCCAGTGTAAGCCACGGGGTTGAGCATCATCCAAAGCCTGCCTTATCCACCCAGCAGTCCTTAAACTTCAGGGTTGCAAAAACACAAACCACTGGGCCCCACCTCAAGTTTCCTTTGATTCAGCAGCTCGGCTGAGAATCTAATACCCACCTCCCCCTAACACACACTCCTGGGAGATGCCAGGGCTCTGCGTCTGCATCAGTCAACACCAAGAAGCGTATTTTCATCCTCTGGCCTGTAGGGATTTCTTCATGGTACGCCATGAACAATTTCTGCTGTGCTGAATTGTCACATTGCTTTCTACTTCATCACTACATGTCACGCAAGAGAGGAGGGGTCATCTATGCCGTGTGCTGGTGGGAGCTCAAACCTCAGGAGAAGAGAAGCCCAAACTGGCAACCATACACAAGATCAACTGTGATGCCAGACTCCCCCACTGCCCATATCGCTGGCCACTGGTTCTTTAGAATTGGTCCACAGTGTCTGTGATCCAAATGCAGGTCACAAAGTTCTCAAAGCTCAGAGGCTTTTCTGGCCTCTAATCTTTTCCAAAGCAAACCAAGACATACAGGCCTGGCCTCCATACAGTGCTCCCAGACTACAGGCCTGGCCTTGATGCAGTGCTCCCAGATCACAAGTCTGGCCTCCCTGCGGTGTTCCTAGACCACAGGCCTGGCCTCCCTGTAGTGCTCCTAGACCACAGATCTGGCCTCGATGCAGTGCTCCTAAGACCAAGTCTTCATGTGCCTTTCCTGCACGTCTCAGCTCAGAGCCCTTGGTTTGAGTCAGCAGAATCATTCTTGAAGAAAAGCCAGGTTGTATGTTTCCTCCCACCACATCTTGTTTGAATGGCAGCCACGGACATATCCATTGATTGAGGGGTAGGGGCCGTTAATGAGTTCAGCTTCCTGACAAACTTCAGAGACGTTCCAGCTCCCTCCTCTAGGCTAGCGATACAGAAGTAGTTCTCAACCTGTGCGTGTGACCCCTCGGGTGGTCAAAGGACCCTTTCACAGGGGTCGCCTAAGACCACTGGAAAACACAGAATCCTACATTATAATTCAGAACAGTAGCAAAATTACAGTTATGAAGTAGCAACAAAAATAATTTCATAGCTGGAGGACACCACAACATGAGGAACTGTGTGAAAGGGTTGCAGCATTGGGAAGGTTGAGAACCACAGCTCGAAAGCTTCCCAATGTGTCCACAAACCTCCATAAAACTTGCGTTAAGTGTTTCACTGTTATTTGGGATAGCCCCAAACTCTTAGACTCCTTAGGAATCCTCCTGCCTCAGCCTGGTGGAACTACAGACACATGCCATCCCATCATGCCCAGCAACAATGATTCATTCGCTGAGGTGACCCTGGGTAAGGATAGGTATGCAGGGGTCTGAAGGAAGAGAAGAGCTGGTTCTGGAGTAACAATAAAGCTAGCTGCCTGTCACATAATCCTCCTAAAAAACACAATGTACTTGAGAGTCTTACAGGTGCCCTGGGGTCCTGATCCCAGGTCTCAGCTGTGTTGGGGGACTGCAGTTCTGTTTGCTGGAGACTTCTGGTTGCCTGAGTACGGGCAAGCTGAACTCCACCTTGACAGGATGGTCATTAGCACCTCCCAAGGAGAACACTGTCACTATGGAAGGTCAAACGGCCATTTATCTTGGACAGACTGCTGCCTGGTTCTTAAAACGGCAACTGTTTGCAGAGTGAGTTTGCACGCACACATTCAACGCTCTTTCGCTGTCCACTACTCTGCTTCCGGGAGAACAACTGTGAGAATAAACACGCCAGAGCAGAAGGTAAACACGTGTGGATCGAGACTCTAACCCTGGCCACAGGGGACGTCCAGTCAGGTCTGAGGGGCTGCCCAGGCTGTGCACACTCTCTTCAAGGGGCAAGAGTGGAGTGTGTCCAAACTCTCTCTTCCATGACAGGTGAGCTGGGCAGAAAGCAGGCCCAGCCAGTCGGTCCCTCGGGCCAGGGCAGGAAGCGAGTCTCTCTTACCCTGGTGCGTGGGGCCGCAGGGCTAACACCAAAAAATTCATCCGAAGGAAGTGTGTCCAGTAGAGTAGAAGACTGGTCCACGCAGGCTCCTAAGCAACAGGTGCCCCTTGCAGGAGCTGATGGCAAGAAACAATTGGGGGTGGGGCGGGGGATGGGGACAGAGCATGTGTCAACCAGAAAGCATGAAGGCAAAGTTCAAAGAGAGACTAAAGGGTGGGAAAGACAATGAGCACTGGGGTCAGACACATCTGGGCTCAGCCACAAGCCCACTACTAGCCAGCTGTTGAGCACAGGCATTACTAGTCAGCTGCTGAGCACAGGCATTACTAGTCAGCTGCTGAGCACAGGCATTACCAGTCAGCTGTTGAGCCCAGGCATTACCAGTCAGCTGCTGAGCACAGGCAAGACTTCCAACCTCCCTAGGCCTCACTTTCAGCACCTGTATTATCTGAAAGCCAGGACCTTTCTCACACGGTGTCTGTAGGCTGGCATGGTACGATGCACTTGCTACCAGGCTTGGCAAACCACAAGCGGAGTCATTAGATAGTTACTGGGTGCCATTATAGATGCTCGAGTGGTTTGCTAAAAGAGACTATTGGGAATGTAGAAGAGAAATATATGTGAGCCTTGAATGAGAGTGAGGAGTAAGAAGCCCAGGGGCCACGGTGAGGGTCATCAGGATCCCAGAGTGTTTGGTGGGGCGTGGAATGAGACGGAAGAGAGGCGGTGCCAATCAAGGGGCTTGGGCCAGGTGCGAGGTCACCCTGTCTACCTGCCAGCCTGCAGCCTTAGCCTCCGACAATTTTATCTAAAAACAGGGCAGTCCCAATCAGGAGCAGGCTGCTGTGCCCTGCATATGCCCATCCTAAACGGCTTTATGTATCATTTCTGAGGGGGTGGACAGAGGTGCCCACTGAGCTGAAATCACAGGAGAACACCATGCTCAGAACGTTCCTGACGGTCTCCTTTGCTCCTCCTGGAACCTGATTTTGTTTTTCTTGCTGCCATCTGTGGATCCGGGCAATGCAGGCAGGCTCTGAGACTGAGAGGCAGCCTCTGGTTGTCCATAGCAACCCAGCCTCAGGGGGTGTGCTGGGTGCCAAAGGTGTGGGAGCCAAGATGGTATGAGCTGTTCCTGCTGGAGTGTATCAGGATGAGCTGCCTGTCCCCAGCTCGGGAACACAATCCTGTCACCCTCTGAGGCTATCTCAAGGAAGTCTGCCTCTCTGTTTCAGGGAAAGGACTTTGCTAGCAGATAGTCACCACTGCTGAGAAATACTGAGACCGCGCTAATCTCTCTCCCCTCCCTCCAATTCTCCAAGTTGGGTGCATCAAAAAGCCTGTCTAGACTGAAACTGTGACAGCTCAAACAAGTCTGCCCTTGGAATTCCCCGTCTGTTCCTCCGTGTAACCCACAGGCCTCTGTGTCCTTCCTTGGCCATCCGCAGAGAGATTTCCTAGGAGTCAGGACTCGGGTGCCTTCCCACAGAGGACTGAGATAAAAGGCTTCTGTGGCATTTGGAGGCCATGCCATAGAAGAGTTTGGAGCTCACCTCACCTACAGCGTAACTCTCGTAACTCTCGGCCTAACCACCCTCTGGCTGCACTTCAAAGACAGGGCAGACACCTGATCCTCCAACTCAGGCTCCAAATTAATTCCCCACCCTTTATGTGTGTGCTACCTTGGTGATTGTGTCTATCAAAGAGAACAGCAAAGGTGACGAGGTGGATGTCCTGTGATGAGGTCACAGCAAGGCTCTGCCTTGAGTGTGCCCCTCGCTTTCATGCGTTAGAGTCCCTCACTGGAGAAGCAAGCAACCTTGCACGGGGGAAAAACTGAAGTCTGCCAGCAACCGTGGGAGTGAGGTTTTCCCTAGATGAGCCTTCGGATGGCTGACACCCTGACCACCAGCTCAGCTTTGTGGGAAGCCAGAGCTCGCACAGTCCAGCTAAGCCACCCTGGGACACCCACCCTCAGAAACTTCAGGGCACTCAATGTTTGTTGTGTTGAGCCAGGAAGGTTAAGGTAACTTGGAATATGGAAACAGACGACGGCAAGTAAGCAGCATGCTGAGAGCCAGTTCCCTATCTTCAAGACCGGGTGATTTTAACTGTGAAAGCTCTCTGTAGGGAACTTAGCACACTGCTAGGTAACTGAGCTCCAGGACTGTCATCACCATGGCGACTATCATGCCTTGCATAGTCATGGACCAGCTGGAAAGCCCTAGGTGAGTCCCTGAACCCTAGCGCATCCCAGGGTTCTCCAGCAGCAAAGCCTCCTGACCCACGAAGACAGCACACGTTTAATGCTCAGCATAAAACGCTGAGAGGCTGCCTAGCAACTGCTATGTAAGCAATATCCCGTGTTACTGTGGACGCTTCTGGTGACAAGGACAGAGACGGAGAAGGAGCAAGATCATCCTGAGCTGCCATCAGAGAGTGAGACCGGGTACCCAGTGGGGAGCTCCTCAGACAGCCTGCATGTACCTAAGCACTCCTCTCGGGAGGGCACCAGCCCAGCAGAAAGCTTTTCCCCTTCTCCAGAGCAAGGGCATCTTTGGCATTCCCCCGTTATGACCCCTATATCATGGGAACTGCCCGGTATGTCTGATTCCCCTCCCTTCGCTTGCAGTCTCTTGAAGAGTGGATGGTTCCTAGTCTTCACCTGTCTACACCTACCCCGGTGCTGGGCAACTGTGAAGGGCACAGTGAATGAGTTCCTAGGTGACAGGGTACAGCCAAGTGCAGGTGGCGGCTGAGCTTTGTCTATTTAATCCAAGTGTCTTGTGGTCTCCCAGGAGTGGTGACTAGGTTCACTTGGCGTTGGGTGGTTTTGCAGGCTGAACTGAATATTCTATAAAGCAGGGTGCCCGTCCTTGCTACGTCCATGCAAAAGCACACACGTGGCTACTGAAGGCAGCAGGGAACAAACAGGAGGTGAGCAGTCAGCCAGCACTGGGTCCAGGATGGTTATTTCGTCTTCTAAAATATCAATCGTTCATGAGAATGCTGCTGCCAGACCGCCCCAAGCCAGGGCCTAGGCTGTGTGCCAAGGACACCGGATATTAATGCCTGCCACCCACAGCATATAGCTTAGGGTGGGAGTGTATACTGCAGAAGAGAACCCTCAATAGTTGTCAAAGCCTCAAGCTGCGTGTACATGTAACCCAAATAACTTCCCTTCACTTCACCAAATAACCTTCCCCAGCAATCACCGTTCCACAGATGAGCAATAACTAGTAAAGATCAGGCTTTAGGAAGAAACCATTGTGGTGTGAACGGTCAGCACCAATTTTCCCATAAGTCGATGGCAGTGCACTTGTGTGAGCCCCTAGAATCAATTCCTAGTGCTGCCCACGGGAAAAAAAACCATTGATAATTGTATCGATATCAAAAAACACCCATCAATAAATCTGACAGCAAACAGTCAAAAGTCATAGATGGACAAGATAAAACATCGCTGAGAGAAGTCACTGGGCCAAATAAACAGGAGCAGACTGAGGCTGACTGTCAGATAACTCCTCCCCCGCCCAACCCCCACTGACCTAAAGATGGAATCCAACCCCGATGACTCCTGCAGCTTTTCTTGCAGAAATAATGAGCAGACTCTGAAGTTAGCAAAACCATGCCCAAGAACAGAACTGGGGTGTCAGAAATACCTCAGACTTGAAGCCAGTGAGCAAGGCAGCCTAGTGCTTGCATAAGGCAGACAGACGAGCCAAGACACAGGGTAGAAGCCAGGGACAGACCAGGGGGCACAGACTCAATGACTTACAGTAGGGCAAGGACTAAGGAGGGGCAGGCCCTTTCAACATGTGGTATGCTATAACCAGATATTTGTATACAGAATAAATCAGTTATATGACCCTTACTTCATATAACATATTTTGAAAATATTCTGAAAATGATCCATAGACTTTAAATCTTCAAACTTACAGGGAAAAGTATAAGTGAAGGGTGGGTTTTTTTTTTAGTTTAAACTCAAAATAAATCACAACAGGAAAAAAAAAATTGAAACTGTCAGGCGTGGGCATCTGCTCTTCCAAGCGCCGATACTTGGGAAGACAGTATGGCAGCTCCTCAGAAAGTTAAAAATAGTCTGACACATGAGCCAGCAATCCCACTACCACATACATATCCCAAGTCCATGAAATCAGTATGTCAGAAGGCGCCATCGTGCTGATGGAGACTACAGTCTCGTCCATGCTGGCTGAGCTACAGCCTCAGCCTGTGTCTATGATGACAGGACAGAGAAGCCACCACACAGCGCAGTGGAATATTATTCGTCCTGAAAAAAGGAAGGAAATCTTGTCATTTGCAACACATTTGAAGGGAGAGGGCTTAACACTAAAGAAATAACCCAGGACAGGAAGACAGCTCTCGTCAGCATGCAAAGTCTAAAACAGGTAAACACGGAGACAGGCAGGACACTAGTTACAACAGGGAGCGAGGAAGGGAAGGTGGCTAGGGAGCCATTAATTAAAAGATACACAGTTTCCCTTACATGCAGAAAGGCTAATTCAAGAGCTCTGCTCCACAGCAAGGTGACCACAGTTGATAAAACGTCACATTGTTGAAAATTATTAAGAGTAAATGTAAATGTTCTGGCTATAATAAATTAATTAATTAATTAAATGGATGTGGTCAAACCACATGTTGATTGCTCGGTTTTGCTGTTCTATAAAGTATAGTACTTTAGAATATTTGAAATCATAATGTACATGATAAACATAAACCAGTTTTCTTGTCAGTTGAAGCCACTGATTTTTATAAGTGCTGCTCTTCCAAAGATGCTACTGAGAAGACCAAAAGGTAAGCAGGAGTGGGGAGAGAATTTCATAAACAGCTAAGAAGGAAAACCGCAAACTAGAAAACTATGCACACACAAAGACCTGAGACCTTCAATACAGAGAAAAGGCCCTTAAAAACTGCTGTTAAGAACACACATTCCACCCGAGGCAGGAACAGAGGGCATAAGCAGAGCATCGCCACCAAAAGAAGTATGAATAACGACATGAAAGCAAGATCAATATCATTCAAGATTAAAGAGACACAAATGAAGATATGTTGTTGGTTCCTGGCTGTCCTGGAACTCACTCTGTAGACCAGGCTGGCCTCGAACTCAGAAATTCGTCTGCCTCTGCCTCCCAAGTGCTGGGATTAAAGGCGTGCGCCACCACTGCCCGGCAAGACATGTCATTTAATAAAGAGTACTTGACACAGATATAGTCGCACTACAAAAACAGAATTATTCCAGAGACCGTTAACAGCGGATCGTGAAGTGGGCATGGTATAGACATACCGCAAAGCCCCCTAGACCCAGCACTACGCCAATGCTTACTTGCTCCGTACCCTCCATTTGTAGCGTTTGCTTTAGTGGGTGCAAAGCGACATGGTTCAGCCTTCACAGAAGATCCCACATACAGGAAAAGGTGGGGGAGGACTCGGTTCAGTCTGGCTGGTGCCTCCCCTGGCCTGCTGGTCCTGGGTTCTGTCAGAAGCAGGCTGAGCTCCTCCATGAGCAGGAAGCCAGTAAGCAGCACCCCACCGTGGCCTCTGCATCAACTCCTGTTCCAGGTTCCTGCCCTGCTTGAGTTCCCGTTCCCTCAGTGATGAACAGTGATGTGGAAGTGTAAGCCAGATAAACCCTCTCCTCCCCCAGGTTGTAGCTGGCCACGTGCATCATCCTATCAGTAGTAACCCTAAGACAACCTTGTGCCCTCAGCGAGGTGTTTGACACATGGGAAGAACTTCATCCTAAACACTTCCCTGGTAGCACCCTGCTGTGTCAATGGGCTCAGTCCAGCCTCCCTTCCCTGCTGTGTCAATGGGCTCAGTCCGGCCTCCCTTCCCTGCCCTCCCTTCCCTGCCGGGTCAACTGAGAACTTCCCCCAGCCCCACCCTCACTCGCTCACCCAGCCCACATCGGTGTTAAGAGAGTGGGAAAATTACTGCTGAGCCTGAGGACTCCTAGGGACCACCAGTGAGAGACATGAAGATGAGAGAGAGAGAGAGAGAGAGAGAGAGAGAGAAGCACTCAGCACCCACTAGCACCTACCTTCCTTTTCCCAGACTCTTCCTTCTCATTCCCTGACTTTCCACCCACTCCACTGTCCTGAGGCCCGATGTCTGCTCTGTCAGCCCCAGCTGTCCTTCATATCCCTTCCCAGGTGAGGAAAGGCACCAGACTGGGGGTGTCCTGACTCCTACACTCCAGCATGCCCCATTCCTCTGCCTCTCTTGGAACAGCACACATCAGCGTGCTGGAAGCTCCCTACCACTGCTGTGGCCACCCTGAGACTCTAAGCAAAGCAAGCTTCTGGCTCACAGCCGCTGCTGCGCTAGCAAATTCAAGAGGAGCCGGCAGACACCATCTCTTGGGTCGTAAACGCAACCGGAAGCCAGAATGAACTGAGGCTGGGGGGAAGCCACTTTCCCTGGGCATTCCTGAGCCGAGGCCCAGGCTGGGCTGGGGCTTACCTTGGGCAGGCTGACTGGAGTCCGAGGCTTGGTCCTGGGGTTCTTGATCAAGAGCCTCTGGTCAAGAGGCAGGAGGTGGTACTTCATGGCTTCGATGAGGAAGTCCTTACAGGTGTTGTTGTTCTTGATCAAAGCTTCCTCCTCGACTGTCTGGGGGTAACAGCGCACGGGTGAGGCTCCAGCAGAGTGGGGGCTCTCCCCAGGCTGGGACGTTCCCAACTCTCACCCATCCCTTCTACCCCACACCACCTCAGACTCTGAGAAAGGCCTACAGAGTTCCAAACTACCACACAGAGTCCCGCCTCTCAGCCCTGTTCCACCACATTGAACCCCTGATCCTCACTCTCCTCATCTATAAAATGGGCACATCATCACATGAACAAACTCAGTAATTTGTGAGGTGCTAGCCCTGAGGAACACAATGATGGACACAAGGCCCCTAATCTGAGCCGCTCAAGTCCAGCTGCAGAATGAGACTGGATTCACTAAGCCTTCAAGCCAGCCATGTACAAAGAAGACCTGGTCAAGTGTCTCCTGGGCCCAACAGTTGTGAGGAATGAACATATGGCTGGGGCCATCGTCTTCTGGCAGCTTGAAGCTGGCAGGAAAGACAGATTGATTGTCTCCGGAGCCTTCTTTTTCCCAGACATAGAATTCCAAGTTTCTCTCGCCCTCCCATTAGATGGAATCACAAATGTCTAAGGAGGGTATCCAGGCTCGGGCAGCCGGTCCCAAAGAGCCCCTTTGGTGTGAAAGGCCCCAGGGAGTTAGCATTCATGGGTGCAGCTACAGCGCAGGGTGATAAGCAACCTTTAGAAATACAGATTGTGCTGGTGCGCACAGGGGAAACAGTGCCCCTGAGCTGTCACCTTAAGAATGATCACGATGGGGGCTGGAGAGGTGGCTCAGTGGTTAGAGCACCAGCTTACCCTCTCAGGGGGACCTGGGACCCATTTCCATCACCCACAAGGAGGCTCACAACCGGTATCACATGACAGTACGGTATACATCTGGACGCCGTTTGTCAATGCCCATTAGGAGCCGGGTAACTTAGCAACTCGGAAGCCGGAAGGCGGCTAGTGTGGAGGGAGGAGCTGCTCCTTTAAGTTCAAGGTCAAATAAACGTTAACGAAGCATCCTTTCCTAGAGGAGTTTACCTCACGAAGCCTGCTAAAAGTCCGTTTTAAAAGAGGGTCCATAGAACCTTTCTCTGGCCTCTCACCCTCTTTCCATAAGCAAACCTGAATTTCCGATGGTAACCAGAATAAGCCCGTGTCTCTGACAAGTTTTTGTCGTGGGGGTCTCGGAAGCTGCCTTAGCTTTCTGTGGAACCCAGTCCCTTGGGCACCCATCCTCACTGTGAAACAGTCGCTGCTGGAGGACGTTTCCATGGGACAGAGTGGGGTTGACCACAACCTTGGTAACTCAGGCAGGTCAGGGGAATCGACGCATGTGGCCACCAGGTGGCAGCACTGAGGAAACTTCCAGCACATTTCTAAGCACCTGTGAAGGGGTCTCACAAGGAGACACACAGAGCTTGTCACTGAGCCTGTGAACAACAGGAACGTGGCACACGGGACTTCACACGTACTCATGGAATAAATGTCACCTGGAGCCCCAGATAGTAAAACAGCAGCCAGCACCCCCTGGACACCGTAACAGGCCTTTCTTTGTGGATTGTCCCTTCTTGTTCCCACGCAGCCCTATCAGGGCTGGTGTTATTTTGACTGGAGAGAGAGATTGTGGTTTTAGGGTCAGATGCGACAGGGAGTGATGAGGGCCGAGGGCTGGGTGGCGCTGCTCAACCTCCTCTCTCACCCTGGCGTCTGAACGCTCCTCGATCCTCAGGAATGGCTGAGGGCTGACCAACTTGCCTCGGCATTTCCTTAAAGTCGCTTATCTGAAGGATTTCAAGGACATCTGGCACCATCTACTGCACAAAATGAACCAGCCCGTGCATAAACAATACAGACGTCATCAGAGGTGGCCGCTAGCCGGAGTGTGTGCTTCAGGGCCAAGTGAGGGTGGACCTCAACCCGGACTCCCTCATGCTGTTTGGGGCTACAGACCAACCCCAGTCTCCAAGCTTCAAAGCCCCCAAATTGAAAAGAAAAAAGATGGGTGGATATCGAGAGGCCCATAATCATTGCCTCCAGGGGCTGTTTAGGGATTAAATGAGAAGACACAAGTGCACCCAGAATTCTTAATCTTTCTTTCTTCTTTCCGAGGGAGTAGAACACACACTGGATGCATCTAGGAAGAGCCGGTTTTCACACTCCTGACCTGGACTCCAGGTTGCCTAAGATCACAGCAGAGGGAGCACGAGGATTTTATGGAAATGCCTCTTCTTTCTCCGTCCTTCCCAGAGAAAACCAACTCAGACTGAGCGTCCCTTCTATCAGGCTCTGTGCTGACCGCCCGCCCGCCCAGATACTTAAGAGTTCCTGAATCCTTGCAACAGCTCGTCATAGATCTGCTGCAGCATCCAAGACATCAGGAGCACCAGAAGACAGTGAGGTAGCTCAAGGCTGTTGGGTGGACTGGAGGCTCACATCCCCTGCTCGCATCTGTGCTTTCACATTCCCTGTCTGTACTTCACTCACGATCCAGGGAGTCCATGCCCTCCGCCCCCACAGAGACTCACGAAACACCTCAGCCACACCACATAGCCAGAGCTCCCTTCGTGCTCCTCTGGCTGGCTGAGCTCGAAAACACTCACCTGGACCAGGTAATCTCTCGGTAACAGAGGGAGCCGAACATGCTCCATCAGCTTTGCCATGTGGTCTAGGCGAGTCTCCTTCTCGTAGTTGATCCATGAAATCACAGCTTCGAACACCTGGGAAGGAAAAACAGAACGCTTGCAAAGAACGGCCTCAGCTCCTAAACCAGGAGGAAGAGTTGCCTGCCAGCCGTGCAGGCGTTTAATCTGAGGCTTGATGTTCAGGATGAAACAAAGGTAGGAAGGCCTTGCACACGAGCTGGCCTATCAGAGGACACACGCGTAGAATGATAAGCCTGCTGGCCGGGACGTGAAGACATTGTGGTTCAAACTAAGTAAGTTCTGACAGTCATTTAAGGATAGAAACACAGAGTGGTCACTGTAAACTAGGTATGAAAAAGAGTGCTCAAGGGGCTGGAAAGATGGCTCTGTGGTTAAGAACACTGACTGCTCTTCTGGAGGTCCTGAGTTCAAATCACAGCAATCACATGGTGGCTCACAACCATCTGTAATGAGATCTGATGCCCTCTTCTGGAGTGTCTAGAGACAGCTACAGTGTACTTACATATAATAAATAAATAAATCTTTGGGCTAGAGAGAGAGAGGGGCCAGAGCAAGAAGAAAAAAAGAAAAAGAAAGAAAAAGAAATGAGTGTTCAAAAGGACCAGAAGCCCTGGGGCATGGTTCCCTCCCCTCTCGTATGTCCCAGGGCATGTAGGATGGTGACAGGGTTGCCCTCTGCCTAAGGCTGGCTCTGATGACAGAAAGTGACACTGAACACCAAAGGACAAGGAAAGATCCTATGCCTACGCAAATCACAAATTGAAAGCTGGGGAACCTGAACCCAAAAGGAGAGGCTGTGGCTTGCTTTCCACAGGGTTAAGTCTAAATTCAAATTACACCTGACCATACACGCAGACTGGCAAAGTCCAGAACTGGCGAGGCAGAACCAACCAGAGGTCTTACTGGAAATGGATAAATATACCTTGGGGGAGAAATGAAAATATGAAAAGTTAAAAAAAAAAATCCCTTCTCGGGGAGAAAGCTTGCTAAAAGGCTCACGTAAGTGGGCAGGGACATGTGCCCAAGGTGTCCGATGTAGTGCTATTGTGGTAGGATTCTTAAAAAGAACAAGGATGAAAAATTGGTCTTTGCTATTAAAGAGAATAAAACATGGGCTGCAGAGATGGCTCGGCAGTTAAGAGCACTTGTTCTTACAAAGCACCCACAGAGCGGCTCACAACCATCTGTAACTCTAGTTCCAGGGGATCCGATGCCCTCTTTAAAACTGATCAAATTGTACACTTAGCATGTAACACTTCACTGTTTGTGCAAACTCAATGTCCAACAGTCTTGTTTTTCAAACTACAGTAATAGATCCTAACACAGTAAATAAAATCAGATCCCGGAGCCCACGGACGCTTCAGGAAGTACAGGAAGGGCTCCTTCTGCAAAGGAAACCGCCGGCTAATGAGTGTAAGAGAATGCCAGAATTGTAGTAACTGACTCAGCGAGAGTCACCAACAGACACTAACGTCATAGGTCATAGAGGAATAAGACTTCTATTCTCAGAGTCGTGCCACAGGTGACATCCCTTACAGAGCAGGTGGCACACTCTGACAGATACAACCTTAGACAAGGGATCAAGGTTACTAAACTTACTACCTGTAACAGGACAGATTTATTTATGTATTTGCTTGGTTGGTTAGTTGGTTGGTTGGTTGGTTTTGCTTTGGTTTTGCTTTTTGAGAAAGGGTCTCTCTGTGTAGACCTGGCTGTCCTGCATAGACCAAGCTAGCCTTGAACTACAGAGATCCTTCCATGTCTGCCTCCAGAGTACTGGGATTCAAAGTGTGCACTTCCACACCTAGCCACTAAACTTGTTTGGGTTTTTTGTTAGTTTGTTTTTATTTTTAAGATTTATTTTTACTGTGTGTCACTTACAGACATGCAGGTAACACAGAGGCCAGAAGAGGGCACTGTCTTCCTTGGAACTAGAGGTACAGATGGTTGTGAGCCACTAGGTGGATGGGACTCAAACTCACATCTTCTCCAAGAGCATTCAGTGCTCTTAACCACTAACACATCTCTCTAGCCAAGAATTTAATTTTTAAAAAAACAGAATGGAACAGAATTAAAGAAAATGAGCAATACATGGTATATGCTCAGTTTTTCTCATTTTTTAATGTAATGAGCTGTATATTAATTAACCATATGCACACAAATACTGAAATCATCCTGCATGTCTTACAAATCCTAAATTCAATAGAATTCTATGTGTAATATTCACTCAAAAGCTCTTGTCGGTGAATGGGTGGGTGAGTGGGCCCAGAGGAAGCCTGCAAGGAAGGCATGGCTCCCGGCCAGGCTGGAGTGGAGAGCTGGGCTGGGAGGAGAAGGGGTGGAGCCTGGGTGAGCAGCAGAGAGTCAGAGCTCCTGGAGAAGCAGGGCTTGTCTGGGGGAAGTGACAGGCTTCACATGCCATCCACTCCTCCTCTTACTCCCTTCTCCCCGACTGTGAACTTCTACAGGAATGAGAAGATCACCATCTGTCTCCTGCCCACATCCCATATAGTATGATCCCAAGTGGAGGGGTGACAAGTGGCGGAGTGACAAGTGGCAAGGTGACAAGTGGCGAGGTGACAGACACTGAGGAGGAATGAAGCCCTGGGCAGGTAGAGTTTAGTCATGGACCACATTCTACCCACGAAGCAGCACAGCCTTCGCTTTAAAGGTAAAAACGTGAAGCCTGGGCTGGAGCTGTCCCATAAGGAGCTGCCCACAGCGGCAGCACCTCCTCTCCAGCCTCCCTGAGCATCCCCACAGACACAGTGCCTCAGCCAAAGCCAGCCTCAGCCAGGAAGTGCTTCTCAACCTAACCATGGGCCTGATGTAGAAAAAAAGGGGGTGAAAAAAAGCCACCAATCCCTGAGAAGGAAACTCACCAATCCCTGAACCACCCCCAAACCCCCAAACCCAGCCACCAATCCTCAATCTAGAAATTTCTGCCCTAAAAAGCTCTGCCCCCTAGAAATTCCTATATAAGCCCTACCCTTTGTTCAATTCCCTGCTTTCTGCTCTGCTCCCAGGAGCAGAGAGCAGCCTTCCCTGGATTCATCCTTAGATACCCTGGAAACCTCTAATAAAATCCCTTCGTGAGATTTGCTGCCTGGTGAGAGTCTCTCATTGGAAGGAGCCAAGAAGCAGTGAAGAGAAGAAGAGAAGAAGGAGCTAAGCTGAGGCTCCCCTCCTGAGCTCCAGAGTCTCAGGATGCCCTTCCATTGGGAAGCCTTCTGCCCTCGGAGCCATGTGGTTCCTGGACTTCCAAGTCCCAGAATACCCTCCCATCTGAGCAGAAACACAGTCCCCAACAGCTCTTCCTGTGAAGGCCTCACAGACGCTGCTGCCATCCTGAATTCTCACATAAGCCAACTAAACCAATGTTCTTATCCATCATTAACTTTTCCAACCCAGAACCAGAAAGAGGCAGTTGTGAGGTTCCCTCATACCCAGCTGTGGCGCTCCCATTCCCCATTTGTCTCAACTGCCTCCCAAGTGTCTACTAACCCTGCTTGGCAAAGTAGAGCACACAGGTCAAATCCAGCCTGCACCAGTTTTGTAAATAAAAACTCGCTGGAACAGTGCCACACTCATTCAGAGTCTCCAGGGTGCTCCATGCCCAGCAGCAGAGATGAGAATCCCACAGCACAATGCCCAAAATACTCAATATCTGCTGGCTACAGGAAAAATTATAAACTCATACTCTGTAAAATCAAAGCGGAGATCCCAGGGCTTCAGCCAAGGGACCGAGAAATACTTACAATGCTACAATGTTTCTATGGAGGGACCGAGAAATACTTACAATGCTACAATGTTTCTGTGGGTTCCCTGATGAAACACACATGCTTGGCTGCTTGCACTTCTTTGCTTTCAAAGAAACAGGCTCATTCCCTCGCTGACTTAAGCTGCTGAACCAGTTTCTTGTATGCTCTATGTGCAAATGAGTTGAGGTGAAGTCCTTATTGTTGTAGGCTCTCAATCCTTAAGTGTAAGCATAAGCCCTGGCCAGAAAACACTTGGGTAACTCCCCCACCCCATCCCACTCTGGTTGCGCAGGCAGCCAAGCCCGGCTGGACCTGAATACCTCAAGCAAAAGAGAATCAGGGGAGTGGGCACTGATGCTAGCTTTCAAAATGTATTTTGAAAGTCAAGAAGGAGGATTCAAGATCCATTGGCAAGATTGTAACTCGGTGAGGCGATTCTCAGAACAGGAACTGGGAGAGAAGCTGATTAAATAATATCAGAGGGAAAAAATGAGGTTCCTGCCCATGGACCTGATTTACTAATCAGGATTGGAGAGGATTTTGATCAATAACATTGTACATGTATAACCTCATTTAATCCACACCAAACTTCCCAAAGAGGTGTCATGATTCATATCTTAGAGATGATCAAATAGCCTCAGAGAGTAACAAGTTAGCAGACGCCACCCCATTACCAGGGAGGAGGAACTGCAGATGCAAATTCACCTCAAACCCCAAGTTTGAGTGCTGTCTAATAACACATCTCAGTCCTGAGTGGCGGAACCCCAGAGCCAGCCGCAGAGCTGGGGGCCAAGTCCTTAAGTCTGTGGTACTAATTATAGCTCTCTGCACAGTCCCAGGACATCATCCCAGGGAAGGGACAAGGGCATTTGCCATGTCTGCTGCCATGCTTTTAAACTGAGAGTTTCTGTATAGAAGAATGGTCATATTTTGTTTCTTTTCTTAATTTCTTAATTAAAATACACTTATATTGTTTCCTCCTACCTGTTCCTCCCCCCAACCTCCTCCATGTTCCCCTCCTCCCTCTCAAATTCCTAGCATCTTTTTGTTAGTATATATGCACATATATATGTGTATATATGTATGTATATACATACATACATACATAATATACATACATATACAATCTACTGCATCTATTTACCATTGCTGTTATGTCTATGATTTCAGGGCTGACCACTTGATTTTGGATAACCTATTAAGGAGCTCACCTCTGGTGGAAACTAATTCTCTCACTCTCGATAAGCCATTTTGAAGACTTTTTTAAACAATGGATTAATTTTTTTTCTTAAGGCAGTTGACCTGAAGCATTGCAGAGATTGTAGCAGAATCCCTGGGCATCCTACAGAGCTACCCAGAAATACACCAGGAGGTAGAGTGTGCACGTGGGCAGTGTGTGGGGGATTGTTTCTCATGCCTTTGCAAGCGGCTACTCCATAGTGATCTCTAGTCCCCTTGGTGCCATTGGTATTTCAAGATTAATTTTCACATAGACTGGGTAAGTTTGTCCTAACGTGACCATGTCATTTAGACATTGTGAAATGATTTGAAAGATGTTCCTAATGTTTTCTGAAAGCCTGTTTAATCAAAAGTTTCCTTTTATCATTGAATTTGCCCTAACATTCATATTTTTTTTTTTACAATTAATTTTAAATGTTTTTAAAATCACGAGCTGCCTCTGCTTGGGTTTCAGGCAGACCTGGTCAAGGCCCTTCCTCACTCTTTGGCTTTCCCTGTATTTGATTTTTGCTTTTAATACTGAGATACATTGCAGTTACATCTACTGGTTTAAATTCTGCCATGTTTCATTCCTAGCCTTTTGGAGTAGCAGATCATTTGTTATCTTCATTGAAGCATGGATAATTTAGATTACATTAAGATTAATTCTATAATTGACTTTGGTGTGGCCCATTTCCCGTCCAGATACCTTGATGCAGACTACATCATCCTTGAGGAAGGATACCAGATACATTCCTCAGTCTAGGGGCTCAGGGTCAAATGAGCTTAAGAACCACAGAATGCCACAGCCAAATCTCCATCAGAGATGCGTGCAGTTCGTGCAGTTCCATGTCTAAGCTCCCAGGAGTCTGTCTACAGGGCAAAGCTCTGAGGACTTCTCAGCCAACACTCCAAATGCAGCAGTTCTCAACATGTGGGTCGTGACCCCTCGGGGGGTCACAGATCAGATGTCCTGCAAATCAGATACTTACATTGCAAATCATAACAACAGCAAAATTAGAGTTATGGTTGGGAATCCCACATGAGGAACTGTATTAAGGGGTCGCAGTGCTAGAAAGGTTAAGAAACACTGACCTAATATATCTGCCCTGAAAACCTTTTCTTTTAATGCAAAAAAAAAAATCTTGTAATATTTTAATTTTATGAGACACAGTTGGCTAAATTCTACCCTAAAAAGAAATTTTGAGCCCGAGTTCCTTGACTGTGGAATGTATCCTACATCTATTATTCTTCTAGGATGAAAAGCTGTTGTCTGCATCAAGGTATCTGGACAAGAAATGGTTTACCTAAAGATCAATTATAGAATTATTCTTTTTTATATAAAATATTTATTTATCTATAGAGATATGACTACACTGTCACTGTTTTCAGACATACCAGCAGAGGGCATCCGATCCCATTACAGATGGCTGTGAGCCACCACATGGTTGCTGGGAATTGAACTCAGGACCTCTGGAAGAGCAGCCAGTGCTCTTAACTGCTGAGCCATCTCTCCAGTCCTCCCCACCCTCAGTAGAATTATTCTTAATATAAGTCTTAATGTAATCTAAATTATCTGTGCTTCAATGAAGATAACAAATGACCTGCTACTCCACTTTTACAGATCTTTCCTTCATTCCAAACCTTAGCCCTCCACAGATCCTTGACTCTTATCAAGCTGAAAACTTCCCTCCACGAGTGTACAACAAGCTGTCGCAAACTGGACAAGAAGTGTCTGCAAATCCTACCGTCCATGGCCTGTGGACTCTACAATGCCTTTCCTACTCAATGATCCGGGACAGAATACTCTTGTGTGTTTTCTGTGAG
>NW_028227270.1:62145638-62305638 GCF_978045245.1 Mus caroli | reverse complement strand
GAGATGCAGTTTTCTTTCTTTATTTATTTATTTATTTATTTATTTATTTATTTATTTTGAGATGCAGTTTTCTTAAGAGCATGGTCTGGCAGCCCATCACCTTAACCACTCAGCCACTTTGGCCCACAACATTATCTTTCTCTGCTAACATTATTGCCACCCTGTGGCGACTAGCTGCATTATCATTAGCAATCAGAACGCAGGACTGTGGTTACCATGGTGAGTGAGCTGAACTACCTGAAAGGCCTCCGCCCTGAACGGAACCACTGAACAAGCTCACTGACTAGGACTGGAGTGAAAGGGAAGCCTGAAATGTCACAGATGCAGAGCTAAATCATGCCGGGCTCTCTTGATCTCTCAAACCCCATTCACAGAAGCTGGAGAGATGACTCAGCAGTTACAAGCACTGGCTGCTCTTCCAGAGGACCCTGGTTCCATTTGTAGCACCCACAGGGTGGCTTGCCACCATCTGTAACAGTGGTTCCCGTGGTCCTGCTGCCCTCTTCTGGCCTCTATGAGCATTGCCTATGCATGGTGCATAGACACGCAGAAAAAAAAAAAAAAAAAAAAAAAAAAACCATACACACTAAATAAACAGATCTTTAAAATACCGCCCACTTTGTGTCCACCTCTGTGTGTAATCTAACTTACAACTCTCTTGGGTAAGCTCTTCTGGAATATAGAAACAGAGGCCCACAGCAAGCACTGCCCCACTTTGCTGCAGCCTACTTAGCTGACATTCCTCTCTCTCTCTCTCTCTCTCTCTCTCTCTCTCTCTCTCTTTCGTGTGTGTGTGTGTGTGTATGTATGTGTCTCTCTGTGTACATATATATATATATATATATATACACACACACACATAGAGACAGACACACATATTATATATATATATATATATATATATATATATATATATATATATATATATATATTTCCCTGCTAGAACACAGAACTAGGTGACCTGGATTTGTGTTCCTGAGCCACAGTCACTCATGTCTGGCTCCAGAATAAACTGACCTTCTTCCCTTTGAGATGAGAGTGGTGCTGACAACCGGCCTTTACTGAGCACTAGGTTTCTCTCTGTCCCTTCTATTCCCCATGCCAACTCTCAGAGGGAGGTGCTCTTGGTATTCTTATTTTATATTTCGGGTGAGTTTGCGGGGTCATGGAGAGAGCAAGCAGAGACGGGGGCCAGGTTTACCCGAATGCCAGTCCCTGTGGTGTTCAGGAAGTGTGGATGGCACCCTGCCCCCCGGACATCCTGCCAGAGGAGACACAGACTCACGGTGCTTTCTGAGCAGGGTACGAAGGCATGGGTCCCAGAAAGACGTGCCCCCAAAAAAAGCTGGGAAAGAAAGGGCTTAAGGAAATAAAAGCTAACATACCCTAAGTCACAGTCTACTGAAGAAATCAGGGCAGGAACTCACGCAGGGCAGGAACCTGGAGGCAGGAGCTGATGCAGAGGCCGTGGAGGGGAGCTGCTCACTGGCTTGCTCAGCCTGCTTTATTACAGGACCCAGGAGCACCAGCGGGGATGGCCCCGCCCACAATCTCCTCCACCAATCACTAATTAAGGAAATGAACTACACTTTGAGCTGGCCCACCTCAACATTTACCCCCACCTACAAACTGCTGGAGCATGTGAAGAGGTGGGTCCTACAGATCCAAACTGCAGGATCTCCATGACACAAGGCAACAATGGGAGACCTGAGAGGAGTCCCACTGAGCACCCAAAATCGATAAAGTAGCAGAACCCAGCGGCCTCTGTCCAGACCAATGAATCATTGCAATAAACGTTTGCATGCAAAAAGGTGTGGGCAAAAGGGTATACTATGGGACACACTGTGACAAGCCACAGCTCCCACGACGAGATGGGTGATTTTTGGGTTTGTTTTCTTTAGTGGGCAAGGTTGTAAGGGCAGCTATGAAGGGACAGGGAGATGAGTTGGGTAGGGATGCATGATGTGAAATTCACAAAGAATCAATAAAAAGTTTTTTAAATGACAAACGCCCTACAGTCAGCTCTTATGGAGACCTTTCCTTAGCTGGGTTCTCCTCCTTTTGGATGGCTCTAGCTTGTGCTGCACTGATATAAAAACCATCCAGCACAGTTCATCTCTTCCAGCTGTGTCAACCTGGTGGCACAGATCCAGACAGGATAGTGAGCAGGGTTAGGCAGACGCACAGGCATCCACCCCGATTCTGGGGATACAACAGGAAGGAGCCTGGCTAGACACACCGCTCTCTCTGAAGGCTGTGTTTCTACGGTGCTGAAGTACAGCAGAGGCCTCCCTGAGCCCAGGGCAGAGTCTGCACTGCTGTGCTGTCTCCTGACAGATGTCATGGGGGCCCAGGACCCACAGTTCTAAACACGACAACTTTTCTTCCCAAGCAAACTTTCCCAGTGACTTGTTCCACCCCGTCCTCTGGACATGAGAGCCGTCTGCATATAAAAATCCTTTGTGTGGATTTTTCCTTGAATGTTTCCTCAGGAAAGTGGACAAAAAGGATTTGGGGAGAGGAAAAGGAGAGAGAGAGAGAGAGAGAGAGAGAGAGAGAGAGAGAGAGAGAGAGAGAGAGAGAGAGAGAGAGAATATCTAGGAATGGATGAAGAAAATACCCAAGGTGTGTTTCCCAGCACTGCATTGTGGGAAGTAGAGCCATCTCAGAGCGTGTGACAGACAGGAGGACATGGTGAGTGTCCTACATGCAGAGAGGAGCAGCTAACCCCACACACTGGGAGGGTGACAATAACCTAGGGTAGTGCTGACTTCCCACCAGGACCTCTACCAGACATTTTACACAGCACACAATTCCACTCCACCCCTTGGCTTCCCGGTGGGCGAAGTGGAAGCCAGCATCCTCACGGGAATCGAGGGTCGAGGAGGAGATCTGGGGAGAGTCAGAAGGACCCTACCCAAGATTGCACAACTAATTCTCGCGGACTAGAGGTGAAGTGTGGACCCTGCTGGTAATAAATACCTAGAGCACATGTAAGGTTTACTGCCCTAGACACCAGATCCTGAAGCAAAGACATCCTCCTCCTGTCACAGGAAGAATCTGGCACAGGCTGCTCTTCTGTACCTCGGGGAAAGCAGCAGCAAGGCCTTCGTCCAGGGCTGAAGGCTACACAAGGGCTTAGTGTAGGGCATGGTAGTCTGAGCACTCAGCCATTAGAAGCAGCTTTGCCATCATCCCTGTCATCTCTTTAAAGGATTCAGAGGATAACGGGCTTCCCTTTTTTGTTTGTTTGTTTGAAGGGTTTTGTTTGTTTGCTTGCTTGCTTGCTTGCTTGCTTATTTAAGTAAGGTTCGTGTTCTCCCAGGGGGCTCCACAGTACCTTCTCTTCTGAGGAGACCGTCAGCTTGTCGCTGGATATCAAGCTGCACACCTGGTCCAGACTTAAGCTCAGAAACTCTTCCCCCAGCATCACCTCTGGGAAGTGCTGCTCTGCTCCAAGACAAGAAGTTAAGACAACAAGGTTAGGCCTTGAGTGACCATGGGCAACCTTCAGGGGGGTGGGGGACGCAGAAGCTGAGGAGAAAGGCAGAGGTCCAAGGGCAAGGAGGAGCTGGAGGGCAGAGGAGAAAAAGACAGACATTCAGGCTGTGGGGGAGAAGGACTTTTAGTCCCCAACGATGGCGGAGAGGAAAGTGGAGCAGAGAGACCTGGGTTTATATTTGGTCCTCTATCTGTTAGACAGATCCAGGCACTGCAGGAAAGCCTCCCCGGACCTGCTTACATAATTGAGCTCATTGGCTGTCCAGGCGCAAGCACGGTGCCCCCTGCAGCTCAGCCACACAGAAGTGGTTCGGAATAGCCCCGTGACAGAAAGTCCCTGGAGTTCTTGTGGGACTTCAACATCAGGAGGTCAGAAGGCAGCATCGCTCTCTCTCAGGCCCCAAACCAAGCCTATCACTGAGTCCCTGTTTGACGGGATGTCCAGGTTAGTGTCCGCCCAGGTGATAACAGGTTGGCTGCGTGAACCCAGGGAACTGACCCCAGCGGCCAGCCTGGGGAGCTGTTATGAGGAGGAAAACCTGGGGTCAGCTATAAAGCAAGACAGAAGCCACAGGCCTGAGGTCCAGGGCTTCGGAAGGAAGCCCGAGAGACAGTTCCAGTCCTCATATCTTCCTGGGCCATCGTCCAGCTCAGTGTTCACTGAGCTGCCATCTGCTATAAAAGAAGGGACTAGGTGTAGCCTGGCTCTACCCTCCAGCCAGCATCATCGTGTCTGTGGGTTTCAGGATGAGGGCAGACCTGGAGGTGTTTTGCCAGCCTTTTCCATGTAAATTCACCCAGATGTCGTTTCTCAGTGTAGGCAGCCCCAGTTGCTCACAACACCCTCCTGCTGCCCCACTTTGGCTCTCTCAGCAGCCCCTCGTCCCACTGCCCCTTGCCTGGTAGCATCTTCAAGGACTCTAATGGGATGCACTCGTCTATTTCCACTGGAGTTGCCCTGCCCCATCCAGCTGATCTCTCAAATGACAGAGTCCTCCAGTCCTAAGAGGCTACTGAATAGCAGGCCTAATAAAACTACATAATCGGACAGTGGTGGCACACGCCTTTAATCCCAGCACTCGGGAAGCAGAGGCTGGCGGATTTCTGAGCTCGAAGCCAGCCTGGTCTACAGAGTGAGTTCCAGGACAGCCAGGGCTACACAGACAAACCCTGTCTCGAAAAACAAACAAACAAAAAAAAACCCCAAAAAACAAAACAAAACAAAAACCTACATAATGCCAAAGAAAATTAGAACATATTAAATCATATCCACATTCATCACCTCAACAAATTGGAAGGGAACTTACTCAAATCATTACTTTTAAAAATTATGTATGGGGCTGGAGAGACAGCTCGGCGGTTAAGAGCACTGACTACTCTTCCAGAGGTCCTGAGTTCAAATCCCAGCAACCACGTGGTGGCTCACAACCACCTGTAATGAGATCTGACGCCCTCTTCTGGTGTGTCTGAAGTCAGCTACAGTGTACTCACATAAGTATAGTAAATAAATCTTTTTTTAAAAAATAATTTAAAAAAATTTTTTTAAATTAAAATAAATAAATAAATAAAAATAATTAAGTGTGTGTGTGTGTGTGTGTGTGTGTGCACGCACACACACACACACCTAATTGTATATATGTGCACCACATGCATGCAGGAGGCCATAAAGGTCAGAAGAGAGCAGCAGATCCCTGGAACTGGATTTGCAGGCAGTTGAAAGCCACCATGTGGGTGCTGACAGCCCACCCCAGGTTCTCTGCAGGAAGAGCACGCTCACGTAACACTCTCAAGAGTTAACTCTAACCCCCAAACTATCGGCACGCCAGCCCTTCTCAAACCATTTCTTACAGAATTTACTTTTAATTTTAGACTGAAATTTTTCTCACACAGTGAGTTTCTGTATGAATTCCTACCTTCGTCTGGATTACCCACATGTTAATATTTTATTCTTAGATAAAGGAGTTATAAACATTTTCCCCCTCCCCCCTTCCCCCCCCATAAAGTGCAATCCTGGTCAGCCTGACGATGTGACTGTGGTCCGGATCACCTCCCCTGAATGGGGCAAACCAGCGAGCCCGACTCCTGACTGTCATGAAGAATGAGGGTCAGCCTTTTGGACTTTGCCTCTCTGAGCCTTTGGCTTTTAGGTCCTAGGAGAATCTTACAAACCAGCACAGCCAGCCTCTGGCCTTCGTATGCCTAGCTTTGGTTGGACCAAACATGGCAAATGGGAAACAGGAAGGTGTGGAGAAAAAGGGAGGTAGAGACACAGACATCTGTGCAGCGAGAAGGAACAGGACGCTTCATGGCAAATGGGGCAAAGCACCTAGGAAGTGCAGTGCAGCGTGATCCTTGCGGATTGGCAAACAACCCTGAAACCCCAGAGATAGTGAAGGCAGAAGACAGCCTCCTGCCTCCTGCCCATTCCTGCCCATTCCTGCCCCACATGAGAGGGTGTGTGACTTCAGCCTAGGTCCCTTCCTACTGTGGACTGCTCCTTAACCCTGAAGGAGTCGCCCATTGGAACTCCCTCCAGGAAGGCCACCCACGGTGCGGTGTCTAGTGGGAGGGGCACCAAAGGGAATGAGAGCGTCAGCTTCTCATCCAACACTGGTACCCAGGGAACTTGGTGGGGGGAGAGGGTGAGAGAGAAAGGTGGAGAGTGATCCAGGAGGAGAAAGCTTGTCACCCCATCCCTGAGCCTGAGGGGGCTGAGACATGGACTTTGAAAAGACAAACACGTGCGCATATAATGGCTAGAAGCCTGAGTCTCAGAGGCTGCTGAGCACAGATCCCCTTAGAACTCAAGATGCGCAAGCCCAAGATGAAGCTGGGTTGTTTTGATGAGCAGGACTTGTGCAGACAAAGCAAAGAATGAAACATTGACCCCTTTGACTGTGTAGCAAACAAAGGAAGCTAGAGAAGTCCAGGGGAAAGAGATGAGTGCCCATGGTAACAGTGCCCAAGGTAACAGCGCCATGTCTTGTGCCAAAACTGGAAGCAACTTTCTTCCAAGAGTCACAGAGTCTACATGATGCTGTGCCCTCTTGAGGGCTTAAATCATAAGGAAGAAAGGAGTAAAAATGAGTTTGGAATGGAAAGGGAGGGGATGAAAAGGGAAGAAGAAAGAAGAGAGGGGAGAGGCTGCGAAAAGGAGAAGGGTGGGAAGCAGAAGAGATTACAGGTGGGAGCAGAGCATTTCTCTATTCCACCTGAGGAGACATTAGCCCCAGCCTCCATCCCAGGGTTCCCTTTCTGTTAGCAACGTAAGAAGCAACGGGGTTAATGGCTGTGCAGCAATGGCTCAGTGGTTAAGAGCATTGCCCTTGCAAAGGACCCAAATTCAGCTCCCAGCATCCACATAGCAACGTAGGACCATCTGTAACTCCAATGCCAAGGGATCTGATGCCCTCTTCTGGCTTCTGTGGGCACTGCATGCAAGTGGAGCACAGACATACATGGATACACATACACACACATACCATTTAAAAACAAAACAAAACAAGATAAACAAATCAAGAACAAGGTGTGGCTCCTAACTGGGCTTCCAAGAAGGAAACCTATCCCCAGAAGACTGGGCCCACATTAACCATTTTCCTAGATATTCTCTGAAAAGCACCACTCTGCTTGTAGGCGTATCTCCTCAAGAATCATCCACAGTTGCCTGGTTTTTGATTGTCTTGCTTCAATGTATTTATTGTATTTGTTGTTTGCTCTTCGTATATTCACTTAATTGGGTAGATCCCCTTGTTATGGCTGCTGGTGGTTTTCTGATGCTGTTTTGACACAGCTCCTTGCTATGGATCCAGATTGATCTCAAAGTCTTATCCTCCCGTCTCAGGCTCCCAAAGGCAGGCATGCACAGCTACAGCAGCCCCCACAATGCATCAGCACGGTATGGCCATGAGCCTTGGATAAGCGAAGGCTTGGCTACAACTCACAGCCACTTTTTTCTAGACTTTGGTCTCCTCGTTGAAGAAATGAAATCCAAACACTTGAACTAGGTCTCGTTTTAGGGCTCAAAAACGATAATGTGCATTTTATCAGTAGGTCACGAGGGCAGGGAGGGACACGTTTTAATCACTTTGTCTAGGCTGAAAGGGAAAGTCTTGGTCATTCTCACATCCTGAGGACCCATCTGTTCAAGGAAACAGGACATATTCAAAAAGACACAGAAGTGGCGAGCCAGAAACACTGTACCACCCAGAGCTTGTATCGGGAGGATAAGCAGAAACAGAGGGGACCATCAGCCCTAGAAACACAGGACATGCACTTTCCAGGCAGGTCCCATCAGCAAATCCTGGACAACAGGCAACGAAAACAAACACACAGTCATTTCTTGCACTTAGTAGATTTTAAATTTTCTTGACTTCCTAAAATGAAATTTTCAAAAACAAATGTTTTATTTTGAGTGTTTTCTGTCCCCGAATGACAATCAACAATAAACTAAATGCTAAACTATTTAAACACTGTTTAAAAATGGTGATATGCATTAGTCTACTCTGGATTCCTTACGAAGCTCACAAGGTGTGAAGCCTACCAGCCTGTTCCCTCTTCACAGAGTCTAGCTGTAGGCACCACGGCTCCGATGGAGACACCTGTCCACAGCTTTGAGGGGCCCTCTGGGACTAAAGGTCCTGCCAAGTCTCTGGCATCAAATCTAATTCCATTGCATTCAACAAACTTTCTAGCCATGTGACTATCCAGTCTTGTGAGGCTACTATTTCTCACCTCTTAGTAGAATGTCTCATAAAGTCCTGTGAGCACTAAAATAAGCAAATATCTAAAACCGTGTTTACTGAAAACATCTGCACTGGCTGGTTTTGTGTGTCAACTTGACACAGGCTGGAGTTATCACAGAGAAAGGAGCCTCCCTTGAGGAAATGCCTCCATGAGATCCAGCTGTAAGGCATTTTCTCAATTAGTGATCAAGGGGGCTGGGCCCATTGTGGGTGGAGCCATCCCTGGGCTGGTAGTCCTGGGTTCTATAAGAAAACAAGCTAAACAAGCCAGGGGAAGCCAGCCAGTAAAGAACATCCCTCCATGGTCTCTGCATCAGCTCCTGCTTCCCGACCTGCTTGAGTTCCAGTCCTGACTTCCTTTGGTGATGAACAGCAATGTGGAAGTGTAAGCTGAATAAACCCTTTCCTCCCCAACTTGCTTCTTGGTCATGATGTTTGTGCAGGAATAGAAACCCTGACTCAGACAACATCCCTACAGAACAGTGACCAAGTGATATACCAAATGCGGTGTTTCTTCAGAAATCAAGAGGACCAATCTGGTGCCTACAGACAGGCTTGCTGGCACCAACAATCCCAACTGGAAGCCTGTGGCCAGGGCTGTTATTTTTCTTGAGCCATCTCTCCAGCTCCCTTCTCCCACTGAGTATCGCCAACAGAGGACTCTGGGCTAAACATCTCCTCTAGAAGAGGCACCTCGATATAAAAACAGCAGCATCCTGGGTAAATTCAGAGATGGCTCAGAGAACATTGAACAGAGTCTCCTGAGGTCCTGGGTTCTGTTTCGCTCCTGGAACTGCTAAACTTTCTGTACCAAGCTACCGTATGCTTATCTCAGTGTTGAAAGTCTTCCGGGATATTTATTTGACAATGTAAATATCAATCTCTCCACTTTAGAATCAGCAGAGCAGAAGATCAAAAAGACTACATCTCCTGCTCAAGTTCACACAATGGTAAACATAAAGCCAGGGTTTGAAACCAAAACCTGTCTGATTATAGTAACACATGTTCTGGAAGTACCATAGTCTTTAAGATGAAGACAATTCCCAGGGATGGAGAGATGACTTAGAGGCTGAGAACACCCGTTGCTGTTCCTGAAGACCTGGGTTCCATTCCCAGCGCCCACACGGGCAGCAACCCACAACAGACTGTAACTCCAGTTCCTGGGAACTGTCGCCCTCTTCTGGCCTCTGTGGGCACTGCATGCACTTGGTACACAAACATGCATGCAGGCAAAGCATTAACACATGGTTAAAAGGATAAATTGAAAAGGCTGTCCTGAGAAGGCCATTTGGGTAAAACTAAATATAAATACCTGAAACCCTAAACTCTCCCTCTTGGATGTGACAGAGATGGGTGGGGGAGGGACACACACAAAGAAACGGAGAGAGGAAGGCTGCAAATACGAAGAACGTTCTTTTTAAAGGGAAGATAGTCATCTTAGCCTACTGGTGCTCTAATCATTGTGGACTCATCCCTGGCTTCACAGCATAGACATACGTAGTGGATGGAATGAGATGTCCCCCCCCCCACCAATATTCTTGAGCATCTGAATTTGGTCCCCAGGTGGTGGCATCACCTGGGTGGGTTTAGGGGGTGTAACCCTGCTGGAGAAAGTCTGTCACTGGGGGTGGACTTTAAAATTCTGGTACATAAGTCAAACTTCTACAAGGTCCCCAGGCCTTTGTCGTGCTTTATCATGGCGACAGAAAAGACACTAAGGTCACCTCTGAATTAAGATCTCTCCCTGTCTACCGGGCTCGACAAAGTATATTCACCCATGTTCCCAAAGTCTGTTCTCCCCAAAACAGGGAAATAAAGTAATTTCCATATCCTAATCCCCCTACCTTATCGTGAGGTCCTTCCAAGATATGGGGACTGGGAAACCCATGGAGGCATGTGCAGAATCAAAGCACATGACGGGGAAAGAAAATCTTAGGAGAACTGCCTAAGTGTTCACCTCTAGATGTCCTGCCCCCTCCAACCCCCATGCTTCCCCTAGGTGCTCCCCCGTCCCCTAGTCCTTATTTCTGATTTTTGAAGAGCAGAGGTTAGCCTTCCTGAACCAGGACTTGATTTCCTCAATCCCATAGGTCTCTCTGCTCCAAGGAGAAGCTAGGCTTCCACAGGGAAGTGACAGAGCCCACCTTGATGTCTTCCCAGAAGGGTCAGGGCCACTAGCCCTCAGACTCCAAATATCATTTCCATGTGCCCCACAGAAGGTAGGAAATATTCTCCATATGGCCCATGTCTCATTTCTCATGATATATACGTATGCTTCTCCTGCTCTCTCAAGTATACACACACACACACACACACACATACACACACACACACACACACACACACACACTGCCATGAGCTCCTTAAAACTGCCCACTTATCAGTGCTATTTGGTGCGGTGCCTGGGTCATAGTAAGTGTTCAAAACAGTAAAAACTCCCACCTTCAGCTTCATCCTCTCCTCGAGCCAACTTGGATACAGCCCAGTTGTGAGAAGGGCCTCGACGGGCCAGAGATTCATGGTTTAAATGCCTCGCAAAACTTTTCTGCTCCTGACTTAATTACTTCGTTCCACCAAATGACCTAATTAATCAAAGGGGGGGGGACATTTCTCTTTATGAGCACACGAAATGAAATGGCTTTTCCATCTTGTGGCTGGAGGGTTTCAGCTCAGCTCTGGCAGGTTGATGTAAACAGCATACCCAAAGAATTTTAACTGCCAAGGCTTTAATGAGGCCCCATTAAAATCCCCTAAGCAGCCCCGCTGATGGCCCAGGCACATGGCCCTCTAACTACCAAACAACCAAGTCTCTGGGGTTAAAGATTAAACGGAACAACAATTACAAGGGATAAGGAATGGGTTGTGCAAACTTGAGAGTCGCCTTGCTGGTCTCCGACTACTTAGACGGGCTGGGATACTCTTTGCTGAGAGCCAGAGGTCTGCACAGTCAGCTTCTGAAGGGCCCACTCTCCCTGACCACACACACACACACACACACACACACACACACACACACAAACACTCACACTAAACATGACAGCAGCAGAGCCGAAGTCTCACACATCACCCTGCAAGCAGACTGGACACAGAAGAAGCAGGAAGTGCTGCTGCAGCTGCAAGAGCCAGGGTCGCTCCAAACAGGAAATCAAGCCATCTGCTGGGCAGAGAAGTGCGGTCCCTAGCCAGTGCTCCACGCACTGGGGGGCTGGAGACCCTTTCTACAGAAAGTACACAGAACTGGGAATCAAACTCAGAGCCTATACGCACTAGGCAAGGTCTTACGACTATACTGGATCTCCAGCCACATCAGTTTAAACATACGTTTTCTTGGGTCTAGTAACACTACCGAGATTATACCCTGCCAACTATAGTCCAAAATATTGTGCACAAGAGTGCTCACTTTACTGAGGGTCAGTAGGAAGGGCGCTTGTGGCTGAAGCCTAAAACCTGAGAGTTCAATCCCAGAACCCACAGGGTAGAAAGGCACAACTGAGTCCCATGAGTTTTTCTCTGACCTCTGCGTGCACCGTGAAACCCTGAAGCCCCCACCCAATATGAGATAAATGTAAAAATTAATTTAATGCTCGCTGAAGTATGGTCAATAAAACTGGAAGCATTAATATCCATCAACGGAGTATTAGTATAGCATCTCTGTCTCCCTGTCTGTCTGTCTGTCTGTTTCTCTCTCTCTTTCTCATGCCCACACAACACACTAAAATAGACAGCTTTGTTCAAGAGTCTGGATATGATTCTAAGATCTTATTTAGGTCAAATAAAAGCATAATGCGTAGGGGGCTGGTATGGTGGCTCATGGGTCAAGAACACTAGCTGCTCTTCCAGAGGACCTGGGTCAGACCCCAGCATCCACACGTTGTCTCACAACTGCCTGTAACTCCAGTTCCAGGAGATCCAATGGCCTCTTCTGGCCTCTACAGGCACACATACTGTATACAGACATGCATCCAAACACATAACATAAGATGATAAAATGTTGAAATGAAGTTGGGTACAGAGAGCATCTGTGTCCACCAAAACACATGATACATACGTTCTATAGGAACACCCAATACTGTGCCCCAGACCCCTTCTAAGGGACTGGCGGGAGAATGACAGGTGTTCATACCTTCACTTCTGACTGACAAGAAGATAACTCGTCTCGTACAATAGGATATATTTTATAAAGTTTAGTGCAGTGGTATGGGAATGTAACTGCAGATGTGGGAGACTTCCCAGGATCTAATACAGAGGCATTTTTAAACCTGGGGAGCATTTTCTCCTTTATTTTATTTTATGTGCATGAGTGTTTGCCTCATGTATAGCTGTACACCACATGAGCTCTAGGACCCTCGGAAGTCAGAAAGAAGAGGGTGTCAGACCCCCTGGAACTGGAATTACAGATGGCTGTGAGCTACCATATGGGTGCAGTGAATAGAATCTGGGTCCCCTAGAAGGACAGCGGGTGTCCTTAACCATTGAGCCATCTCTCCAGACCATAAACATGTTTTCAATGAAAGAGATACTGAAGGGTCCAGGGGGGACAAAGTTGCTGTGGTGTTTCACTCCCGGTGGGACTATTGTGCCTCTTGTGGTCATTCTGCCCATCTGCTTTTCCTGGACCGATCAGTGATGGGGTTTGTATTCAAGTTGAAATAGTGACAATATGTCAGAAAAAGAGCTTTCCGTGGAAACTTGTTCAGGGACAAACTGGGGGTGGCAGGCAAGTGAAGGCAGAGCCCAGTTGTCTAGAAACTGGGGAGGGGAGAAGAGAGACCACATATCCACCTACCTGTATTTCCAGATAAAGGAATCCCAGAATCAGGAGCCTTGAACTGGCCCCCTTCCTCAGGGGTTTGAACACCAGCAGTTAGAAGCCATGAGCTCTGGCATCTACAACCTGGACCCAGCTCTGAGGCCCCTCAGTACAGCAGCTGGGTCTGTCAGGGGGGATCCAGAGCCCAGACTTGGGGCTTCCACTACTGCAGAATATCGCTCTTGCCCTTCATCATTCCCGCCATCCTAAAACCAGCAAGGCTTTATTAAAACAGTCCAGGGTCGCTCAGCCCCATGGGTTGGCAGGCCTGACTCCTGGATCTGATACAAGGGATTCCCTTGCAATGTTGGCTCAAAAATACTTTGTAAAGCAAGACAGTCCAGCATTGTTTCTTGCGTGTAGCAGCAGTATAAAATGAAAGGTCTGTCTCCAGAAACAGGGATATCCCAAAGAACCAGGGTCCAGGGATAAACGGTCACGAAATGAAGCAGGCCCACGTCCGTCAAAGATGAAGGACCCAAGGCGTCATTCCAGCCTCCCTCTCTAAACACAGCAGTCTTGATAATTTCCTTTGTACTCTCTGTTCATTGGGCTTGGAGCTCCTGCATTATCCCCACACCTTAAACCCCCCCGCTTTACAAAGCTGAGGTTGCGCGAAGGCAGGCTGTGGGAAGGTCACAGGCCTGCATCACAGAGAGGAGGTTCCATGTTTGTCAAGCACGCTAACTGAGCCAGGGAATGTAGACATGGCCACCCGTGCAGAGAGGAGACAATCTCTGTGTGGCTAGGTACAGTGCAACCAAGAGAGAAGAAGACACCTATGTTCTGCTTCCCCAACCCCAAGTCTGTACCAGCATCGGCTGTCTGTCCATCTGTCTACACTGCTGGGATTTGGTGACACCGTGACACAGGCGACTAAGCATACCATTTCAGTGGAATGGGCCTCCTATCTCACTACCTGTCCTCCTCGCTACCCTTATGTGCAAACTGGAAGCTGTGGAAGGCAATGGCCACAGATGCTGACACTGGGTTTAATTCTGTCCCTGCCCTAACTAGTTGCCTCTCCTAGGACCATCTGACCTCTGGTTTCCTCAATGGTTGCATACCTTTGAGGAGTAGGGCGTTCATGAAGTGCTTAGCGTAAAAGGGTAACCAAAGGAAAAGTGCTAATAAATACTAGTCATGGAAATTCACTAGGCTACCAACAGACACGCGCACAAAAGCCACTGCCAGAAGCCAATTGCTTTGACAGCATCAGGACCAGGAAGCACCAGCACAAAGCATCGTCTCCACTTTCCTACAGGTCTAGCTTACCTTGAATTGGGAGGGGGATGAAGAAAACACAGTGCTTGTATGGATGTACGCGCTGGGTGGGTTAGCAGGGAGGGCTGGCGGAGGAGATAAGAAAGAAGGGAAGAAGTCCAAGCACCTCAGCATGAAACCTTCATCACCCTGACGCACGCTCACAGCGGGAGGGACCACACGTGCAGACACATCAAACCTGAGCAGCATCCTTCAGGAAAGGGGCCTCCTCCACGGGGGACCCTCGTTAGGAAAGAAAAGGTGGAGGAAGTACCGCATAAGCCAGGACGGATGACAGACAAGCAGCAGAGTTCAGGACACCAGGACTGAGAGCCAAGGCTACCAGAGTAGTCCTTCACAGTGTTAAGCTTCAAGGACATCTTCACCGTTGGTCATGTGTGTGTCCACGTGGAGGATGGACATGCCACATGTGACCATTGGTCATGTGTGTACCTGTGCATGGAGGATCGACAGTCTATGACCCTTGGTCATGTGTGTCTTCCCATGAAGGCCCGACAGTCTATACCTGGAGCTGATTAGAGAACCTAAAGCAGCAGGATGCATGCTTGTCACCTCACTGTCACCTCACGGCCACAGGGACTGCAGCACAGGGCAGACAGAGGCTCCTCAGCCTGTTTCCTAGGTCCCGGCTAGACAGGAAGCAGAAGAGAGGGGCAGGCATGGCGCTGTTGATCTGGCCATGGAATGAAATGAAGCTCTCCTCTGGTAGACAAGGAGGCAGCGATGCACCGACCTAGCCATTAAGATGGCCAGACCCATTTCCTAGATAACTCGCGATATCCTTCCATTTCCTGCAATGAATGCTGAGGGAGAGTGCCCTGCTAAGCATCCTGGATGACATAGTTACCTCCAATTCTTCTGCCTCCCAAGACTCCATTTAAATTCCAAGATAACAAGTTCTCCAAGGTACGGAGTTGCCCAGAAAACACACTGCCAGACTGAGGCTCTTCCAGCTATGTCTAGTGTAGGTGGCTACACTCATATTAAAGAAAAAGACAGTCGTTCGCTGCCTTTCTGGTGTTTGTGAACATTTTTTTCTAACTAAAACACCTCATTGTAATACACTGGTTGGCTCCATTATGAGGACGAGGTGTGGGGAGGCCGGCGTGCGTGAGGGAAGTCTGCAGAGACCCAACCTTATCCTCCCAGAGAAGTCAACGCTGTTGTCCAAAACAAATAAATTTAATAGTGTTCACAGTTTTCTGAGGTGAATGGAGGAAGCCAATTTGTGAAGTTGCCTTTTGTTTAGATTTTATATTTCTTTCTAATTGTGTGTCTCTGTGTGGGTCTGTGCATGTGAGTGCAGGTAGACTTGGGGGCCAGATCCCTTGACAGAGTGATTGTAAGGTACCAACATGGCTGCCGGGAAGTCAGCCCTGGTCCTTCAGAGCACTGTGTGCTCTCAACTGATGAGGGGCCTGCTCCATCACTTTGACGTGAGTCTGACTGCACTCTCACCTTCGGTGGGGGTCAGTTGGTTGATTTGTTAACTTTGGTTTGGGCTTTGACATGGGGTTTTATCATGTAACCCAGACTGGCCTTGAACTTGTGGTGATCCTCCTGCCTCTGTGATGCTGAGTCACAGGTGTGTGCCACCAGTCCATCTTGCACTTTAATTCCTTTCAGATTTAAATCAATGAGTCTAGAAATCGAGACAGTGCGCAAGAGGTCACTTGTTAATCACTGGGAGCCTGGAGCCTGTTCAACTTCCAATAGCATCTACATGGAGCGATAAGCAAAGAAAAGTTGCCTTAAACAAGAAAAAGACCCATTGCAACACTAAGCTCAGTTAATGCTACACACATGTGCACACACATGTGCCAGGTGACTAAATCCATGAGCTCACAGGAACTCGGGCCGCCCTGCCTTACCTGCATAGGCGTTCGCCTGCTGCAGGAGGTCGGTGCACGTGTGCACATCTGCAAAAGCTCGGATGCCCAGGCAGTTGGTGGGATGCAGCTGAGACTGCAGGAAGTCACAGCAGTTCTGTCGCACATCCATGAGCTGCAGCAAGCTGGCTGCTGGAAGCAGCACCTGTGAGAGAGATAGAGAGTGACCCCCTGAGACACCCGCTCCCACATCAGGAGCACCCCCTCCCCCAAAATCACTGTCCTTTCCTGCTTCTGTGACCTTACACTCAAGATTTTCTCATGACTCTCCACTGCCCTCTCACTGAGTCCAAACTTCCCAGCCTGCTTTGCCCTTGGAGCCCCGCCCACAAGGGGAGTCTCAGTATCATTCCAACCTGTAAACCTTTCCAGGGTTGTCTCTGTAGCAGGACCTTAGTAAAATTCAGGTTTAGGTTCCACAGGCCTGAAAGCTCACTCATGTCTAAGAACTTGAGTGACCTTGTACATGCTGGACCTTGTACATGAACAGTGAGATCCAGTGTGTGCACACGTGCAACACAAGTATCTTGCATGTACAGCACACACAGAAGCTCTAAATACTTGGCCACATACTGGCATCACCCAGAGAACTACACATCCTGAGGGATACAGGCTACTGTGTGCCCTTTCTTCTGAGATTAAACCCTTGTATCTTAGAGGAAAGCTTATGAAGACAGGGGGTGTCTGCAGGGAAGTAGAACAAGAGGGTGTTCTCAGGAGAGGTGAAAAATTCCATCCTTCAGGGAAGCTCTCAAGCTAAGGAGGAAAAAAAAAAAAAACAACAACTTTACAGCTTCAGGAAGTCCCTGAAACTGATCAGATCCACTAGACCCTCCCTCACTATGCTTGCATAAGCAGTGAGGTCTGGGGAGAGACACTCTTGGGCAAGTTGAACTGCCTGGAGGAACCAGCAACCAGCTGAGCTTCCTTCAAAGTACTCCCTGTGACCTACTGAGCCGCCTGCAAATCATGCAGGAAACTCCTGGTTCCGGCTTTCTTGAGCTGCCACCCATGATGGGGTGGGCTTCGGTGATACAGCTGTCTTTTGAGTCATTTCTGCTCCTGTGAGTGACCCCAGTAAAACGTACTGGTTTTACCAAGTTAAACTTTGGGGACATCTGTTCTTTGGTCTTTCGTCAGTTCCCTATCTGGGGGAAATAAATGTTTACATCTCCCCAGAAATAGTGTCACACAGCAGGTGTGACCTGGTGTGGAGTGATATTTAAGGTTCCCTCACATGCCTCTTTAGCAAGCTGACTCTGGGACCCACTGCCCTGAAGGCTTTAGTGTGCTATTCTCACTTAGAAGGCTCTTGCTGAGTTGCTCACTACCTAACTGC
Source organism: Mus caroli (assembly GCF_978045245.1). Taxonomy (NCBI): domain Eukaryota; kingdom Metazoa; phylum Chordata; class Mammalia; order Rodentia; family Muridae; genus Mus; species Mus caroli. Next base: position 62,288,073 of record NW_028227270.1, on the reverse strand, counting down.
TACGTGTCTATGTGCCAGACCCTGGCTAAGGTTCTAAGATCCAATAGTAAGCAAAAGAAACCACATCTTGTTTTTATGGAGTTTCATCTGACTGAAAGAAGAGAGTCATCCCAGCCAGTATGCACTTGGGTGGCCCTCCTTACCAACAGGTTAAAAAGCAAAGGAGTCCTCCGAGTGCATGCTCAAAGAGGAGAGCTAAGTTCTCTTTGGAAAAGTCACAGGACACTTATTCTGCATCATGGAAAAAGGAATAGTTCTTGCTTGGGTGTGTGCGCACATGTTTTTTCCTAAGAACCAGGGGAAACTGGCTTGAGCAAGCCTGCTGGGCACTCACTACCAACCCTTGCCAAGCTTCCCACAGCTGCCCAGCCTGCCCTCTAGGTCATAAAAACAAGACAAACGCCCTGCCCCACTGGGCTCCACTGTCCCTCTCACTGTGTGAGAGGCAGCAGCCGGGATACCTTACCAAAAAAGAAACTTGGGTGAAACCCACCCACTCGGCACCAGCTCCTTGTAGTGCTTCCCTGGTCCTCTGTCCTTCCTCCCAGCTGCCCCACCCCCACCCCAGTTCTCAGGGAGAGAGGCTAAGCCAGACCAACTCCAGCTGTTACCATCTATAATGACTTGCCCCAGGAAGACAAGGCTGCAGGCATGAATGCTTTTGTTCTTTTTAATTGGGGAATAATGTGTGCCTTTTTTGTTTTTAATAATTTAAATGCTGGATGCTGATCTTCTCTCAAAACATCTCTGAGCCCTCCATATAGACTTCCATCCCCTCTGTGTGCTAAGGCCTAAAGCCAATCCCTGGACAAGGATCATGCCTGGTCCTTGTCCTTCCACAGGGGGTAACCAACTGTCCTAGTCCGAGAGCACCAAGGGACACCCCAGAGCTTCCAGTGCTGTAGGACAGTGTGCCCTGTTCCTCCTCCTTGCCCAAATGCATCCACTTCTGCCACCAAGAACTCCACTGTGCGTCACACTAAGCCAGGTGTCCACAGGGAAGGCTTTGTCTAACAGCTTCTACTTCTCCCTGGAAAGGCCGCTCCCCTCCTCCCACCCCACACACTGCCTCCCTCTTGCCGTGTCCCCAGCAAGACTGAGTTAACACAATGTCCTTGGTCTTTTCTGGCCCACTGATTCATTTCTGAAGAAGAGAGAGATAAAAATCGACTTAGCCTCGGAGTTGTAAAACTGTAGGCGAACCCAAGGAGAGCCCAAATCTGGCCGCCTGAGCTCCATCCCCACCAGGCTGCCTCCACCCGACTCGGCAGCCATAAACCTGGAAACTCAATTAACCTGTGGGCCACTCGGCCTGGCCATACAGATCCCAAGACCAGATTAGTTCCTGCCAGCCAGTGAGGTGCAGATCCATTTGCCACTCTCGCTGGGTACACGCTAGGAGTGGAAGGCTCTACACCATGTGACCCCGCAGAGCCTCTGGCCAATCATCCCGGATTGTCTGGCCCTGATAGTTTTAGGACAAGTTCAGAGGGTCCCCTTCAGTTCTAGGCAACCTGGAACATTTATTTATGCTAGCATAGGGCGGCAGGGGAGGGGTTTCTCTTGCCAGTAACTCTCTGGATGGTTGAGATTCCTGCCTATACCCAGGCTGCGTTCCCTGCCAAGCCCCAGCAAGACCATGCCGGAAACACACCCTCCCTTCCTTCCCTCCAGAAAGACAGCACAGTTCAGTGCTTCAGTTTTCAAGCTCATGACAGCCAGCTTGAGAAGTACAATAACAAATTATTTCCTGAACTCGTGCCTTAGGTTACATTCTAACTTAACACTTGTGTGGGCAGACTACCCACACAGCTTCCAAGTTCCCTACTGTAGCTCACAAAACCCACTTAGCACACAAGAGCTAATGAGAGTGTCCACTCCCACCCTCTCTTTACTTGGCCTCTCCTACCTGAGAGTGGCCCCTCCTACCTGAGAGTAGCCCCTCCTACCTGAGAGTGGCCCCTCCTACCTGAGAGTAGCCCCTCCTACCTGAGAGCTCCCGGGACCTGGTTTCCCCACAACGAACTGGGCTGTGATCTAATGGCTAAAGGCCCTTTTCTGCCCTCCGTAGCTTCACTCTGGACAGGAAGAAGATTGGAGGAGGCATGACATTAAAGGAAAGGATGGGGAGACCAGGAGATAAGCCACCTTTCATGCTCTGTTGCTCGGGGATAGACTGAGGCGCTATCAGATAGGGCCATACACCCAAACCCAACTTCCCAGGGGAAGGTAACAGGTCGGTCCCATCCTCCACATCAGCAGGACTTGAGGGCATTTCCTCTTCTCTACTTCCTGAGCCCAGCTCCATGCTTTGAAATACACTGTGAAAGTAGAGAGAGCCATAGCATGGATGCTGGCCGCAAAAGGAAGGAGGAGTTAGCAGGAACTACCCATCGGCATGGAAAATTACCCTTGGTCTAAAGCAACCAGCTTGCCTTTCAGCCCCTCTTTCCTAAAGCAGCCGGGAATGGCCCACAGCAAGTTTACAGGTCCCCTCGGCTTGTAAATAGCCAGCCTTCCACTTCTGCTGTGCCGGGCCTGTCTTATTTGTTCTCTCCCTATATCACAAGAAAACACAGCAGAGGATATCCGTCGCAGGCTTTGCTTCCTTTTGCAAAAACAAAAGGAAATGCCCTGCCTCAGAAAACACCTAGTCCTGGAACTCTATGGGGGGGGGGGGGGGGGGAGGGGGGACGCCCGCCAGTGTGCCAGGTGAAGGGCGACCAGAGAGACCGGAAGTGCTTATTAGAGCCTTCTGCGGGGTAGGGAGGACTAAAGAGTACAAGCAAAGTGCAGATGACCAGGCAGCGGGCAGCAGACGATCAAAGCGTCACTTTCAGTGTTCCCATTTGCTGGCCATGTGGCCGAGGACAATGACCTTAGCTCTGTGAGCCTCGTGCTCAACAGTACAGTGGGCGTGGTCACGGTGGTGGTGTAGGGAGAGAGCCAAGCTGGGGATTGTGGCTATAGGAGTGAGCAACACCACTAGCACTGGCAGTTTTGATTATAATTAACCGCTAGGGGCAGAAACCTAGGCTCAGGTCATTCGCTTAAGAAATGAGTTCAGGGCTGGAGAGATGGCTCCGCGGTTAAGAGCACTGACTGCTCTTCCAGAGGTCCTGAGTTCAATTCCCAGCAACCACATGGTGGCTCACAACCATCTGTAATGGGATCTAATGCCCTCTTCTGGTGTGTCTGAAGAGAGCAATGGTGTACTCATATACATAAATAAATCTTTAAAAAAAAAAAAAAGTTCAGCCCAGCCACACAGGTTAGTCAGAGGGAGCCGAGTTCAGGTCCCCACTCCTCTTGTGCTGCCGTGTGTGACTCAGCTTTCTAAGCCTGTTTGAATATCATGTGTGTGCCTAGGAAAGGGTGAGATTTAACTCTCAGGGACAGTCTCAGTAGGCCCCTCAGGGGACTCCCAGCCTGGGTTAGGGGGATGGGCACAAAGACAGAAGAGGCAAGCCAGACCAGCCCCTCTTCCTCCAGAGTCTGGCCCAAACATTTCCTGAGTGTGGTCTGCGCCCCTTCTCCTCCTCAGGCAGGAGTGACTACTTCCTCCTGGAGACCTCCACCAGACCCTCCATCTGTCTCTGCCTACAGAGCAGCTGTTCCTTGGGGAAGCAGCCTGTCACAGCAGCTTCTCTGTGGACGCCATCGTTGGCTGGTGCAGGGTAGTAGTTCGAGAAGAAAAGTGCTGAATGCCTGTCCAAATGTGGAACAAGATGAGTTTCCGTGCAGCCCAGCACACGGGAGGGACAGCCTGTGGCCCTGTGCCTTCTAGATCTAGCTTTTCCATCCCTTGATCCTCAGCAGATAGTCCAAAGGTCCCTCTCCTCAGAAGAATAGCTGGTGCCTAGTCCAGGCCTCTGTCCACGCCAAGCATTCTGGGCATATCCCAGGAGCCAGGAGGTATATAAAGTATACTTTAGGAGAATTGCCAGCCACCTGTAGATAAGATGGGGTTCACCCCCGCCCCCTTCACCATGGCTCCTACTCCCCACCGGGCTACCTGATCACCTGTCCTCAGTCCCCGTCAGCATCAATGCCTTCTACATCAGCATCAATGCCTTCTACGTACATGTCATATGTATACGTATGACGGCATCTCCCTGTTTAGGTAATGCTGTGCACCTGGTGCCAGGCCCTGCTCTAAGGCCATGTCAGTATGTGCACCCCTCACACCAGCCCTGTCAGAGTAAACCCTGTTGTCACAACAACCACGTCTATAAAACGAAAACCCTGAGGCAAAGAGAGATCACCTGACTTGCTTTGGTATCACAGCCAGATAATGAGGGGAGCCAGGGTTTGAGCAGGGGCAGTTTATGAATACCTATGTAGGACCTCTGCTGATGGAGAAGACTGAACTTGGCAGCAGGGTGTCAGGGAAGTGGAAAGACCCCAGCAGATGGGGGAAGGCACAGGGCAAGCACTCAGAGTCAAGGGATTCTCCTCAGGCAGAACCGGGAGCCATGCTGAAGGCAGCCCAGGGCTGTCTCCCCACTAATTCCTCTAAACTGCACTAGCCCCTCCTCCTCCCTGCTCTCCCCCCCCCAAGACAAATTCGTTTTTTTTTTTAAAGTAATGGCAACATCACTTTCTGTAGAGCTCTCTCATATCTGCTGTCATCATCTTGAAATAATGCATTTTATAAGCCAGAAAGATCAGCACAGGGTTAGACCAGAATTGTAAAAATTACCTTTTTACTGGCAGATACCTATTACTTTTATTTATTAATTAACGCCTTAATTTCTTAATACCTTAACAATAAATTATTATGTATTACTGTTTTATTGCTCCTAACATCTTATCCCTGTCAGGAAGTAAGGACCAAAACAGAGCCCTTTCTAATTATCCAAATTACACATTTTAGCGTGTATATAGTTTGAGCCAGGCATGGTGGCACACACCTTTAGTGTCAGTACTCAGGAGGCAGAGGGAGGTGGATCTCTATGGGTTTGAGGCCAGCCTGGTCTACACAGGGAGCTCTCTAGGCCAGCCAGGACAGTGAGACCTATATTTCTACAAATGGTAGATTAGCCCAAAGTGCTATGGTAACTATATAAAAGCCGGGAGACCTTCCTGGCACCGCAGGCTATGCAGGGACAATGAAATGTGCCTCACTCGATCTGCACGCCCACGCCTGACCCCACATTAGCATCCTTCTGCCTACCACACATTCCTCAAGCACAGACTGAAGCTCAACTCTTAAAAAAAGATCCTTCCCAAAATCTTCCTTCCTCCAAAGTGTCCCCTGGCATCCTCTCTCACTGCTGGACTGTGCACAGGCGTGACTCGTGTCTTTCTTTAATGGATGTCATCCCCACACTGCAGACACCAGGGGACCAGTGCTGTTACAGTGCTGGCAAAGGGTGTGGCAGGTAAGAGGAATGGTCAGGCTAAGTTGAAACAACAAGCAATCGTCAAGCCAGCCTCCCAGACAGCTCCAACCTGGAGCTTCAATAGGAAATGGGCATCCTGATCACTGGAGGGGCGTTAGCTAACCCTTCGAATCACACAAATTCCTGTAAGGGCAGAAGAGTGTAAGTACCCTTGTCTGTTCAGCCCCGTGATCAGTGGGGGTCAAGACTGCCCCTCCCCAGTCATCTCCCCAACTGAAGCACAGTATGCGTGTCCTCTCTTGGGTCCTCTGCCTTTCCGGGCTCCAGATGGCAGAGGGCCAGGCAGGGTTAAGAAAGAGGGGGAAAGGCGCACGCTGCATGTCATCACCACACTCTGGTGAGACTCCGATCTCGGGCTCGGGGCCTCCAACCTCGGGCTCCGGGCCTTTGCGTGACCAAGACTGTAAGGTAAACAGCACAAACGGCCTCTCACCCCCTGAGACACAAGGGCAGCCTGGGGAGGAGAGGAGTCTCTGAGCTTCTGGTTCCTCCTTCATAAACTAAATACAACCTGAGCTAAAAACTCCTCACTCCATGTTGGCGGTTCATCTAGGCTCCAGCCACTGTTACCTGGCAACAGGCAGGGATCCCTGACTCACTGTGAAAGGGGCTGCTTGCCCCCTCCTCTCTCTCTTGCTCTCACTCTTGCCCCTTACCCTCTCTCTCTTCCCATACTCCTCACCTCCTCTCCATGTCGGCCTCTACTCCTATCTCTCAATATCTCTCCCTCTCCTCCTCCCCCTCCCACCCCCCCACCCCCGCCTTTCCTTTTCTCAACTCCCCTCCGCATGTCCTGAATAAAGTCTATCGTGCTGCTGGTCCCTCAAGGAGAAAGGATGCCTCAGCATGGGCCCACAGAGACACCCCTTACCCCCACACCATACCACGCATGCCACGCCTCCATCAAACATATCTCTGGTCTCTCCTCTCTTTTTATAAAACGCAACACTCCGGGGTTGGGCTCATGCAGAGGCATGACATAACCTGCGGGTGAAAAGCACAGCCTACGACGGGCATGCGCTGAACAGACAAGGGGGACATTCTTCCGCCCTTACGCTGACTGGCACGTGCCCAGGTAAAGTGACGTCATCCTCCGCAGCCTCGTTTCCCGTTTTTGTGACCCTGAGGAGCTGTGAGGGTTAAAGGGCAGGACGGTGATCTGGCGGGTCCTGAGTGGGTGGCACTGGGCCGCTGGTGAGGTTACCTGCACGTTCTCTTCCGTCACCTCGATCTCTGCGGTGTAGATGTAGTCGATGAGCTTGCTGAGAGTCTGCCCGTCCACGTCCTTGATTTCGATCTTCTTGGCCTTGCTCTCAGACATGTCACCTGTGGTTCCACAACAGAACAGAGAAGGACGGGAATTTGGTACCTGTGGCCAATTTGCCTCCTGCGTTGTCTAGGAAACGTGCGGCTCTTGCCTGTGCCCCCAGAAACCACTGGAGAGAGTCAGGCACAAGGACATCAAGGTCATAACGACCTTGGTTCACTCATACACCAACTGTAGGCATTCTGTGTTCTGCCACCTGTTTCTGTAGCCCAGGCTTTGAGCCGTGCTTAACTCTATCCAGGGCCAGGCATGGAGAGCAAGCTCTTAACCAGCCCTGAAGGAGGGCAGGTCTTATAAGAGGAGTCTAAACATGCACAAATTATCATGACAACATGAAAAATTAGTATATGTTAATTGCTAACTACAGCCAAACACTGGGTGAAGCACTTTAAATTCTTGCCTCTTCCAAACTTCACAGAAATGTGTGATGGTTGTAAAAATTAGCCTTATTTTACATAGAGGGAAGAAAAAAAAAAAACAAATCAAACAAGCCAACAAAAAAGCAAGGCTCAGGAAGGGATCTCATTCATTTTGTGGTCAGACATCTAACTGCCACAGTGGGCTGAAAGGGAGTCTGACTTCAGAACCCATAGCTTTAAACACCATGAAACAGTCCAGTATAGAAGCACAGAGAAGGGACACAGACCACACCTGGGAGCTATAGGAGGCCTCCTGGGAAAGCATATACTTCTCTGGGGGTGGCAGAATGAAGAGAAGAACTTCAAGAGACAGCAAAGCAGGGAAGGAGGGGCCGGGTGTGGGCCGAGTGTAAAGGAGAAAGAAGCCAAGAGGATACTGTATCTGAGAGACAGTGAGTGAGAGGCTGGCGTGGCTGGGCACAGGGCACGGAAGGAAGCTGGAGAGGTACAATCACACAAGGGAGTTTCATGACAAGGGTGACAGCACTGAGGTCCTACCCAGGAGGAGGATAAGAACAGGTGGAGTGTCCTTATTGAGGACTTCATACATGAGAGCTGACTCTACATCATTCCCACCCTTCCCTCTCCCGCTGCAACCCCTCTCATGTGCCACAACTCACTCCAGAAGTCACGGCCTTTTCTTCCACACACATATGTCCACATAAATACAACCTGCTGGTTCAGGCAGTGTTGCTAACATGTCTCTGTGTTTGGGATTGACCATTCAGGATAAACTATGGGTGTGGGGTGGGGAGGGTCCTCTCTGGAAAGGACCACCTCTCTCCTCCTCCTCCTCCTCTTCCTCCTCCTCCTCTTCATCCCTCCCTTCATCCGTCCCCCCCTTTCTCTCTCTCTGTCTCTCATTATTAACTGCCTGTAGCTCTTCATCTACGGATGAAGGACCCCATCCCTAGTGACATGTCAACTGGCGTTATCATTTGGAGGTCCTGTACGTTGTTAGGATTTCACAGGAAGCAGCAGCTTCCTTGTCACAGGTAGAAGACACTGTTTCTCAGCAGACACGTCCTGGTCCTCTGGCTCTTACAATCTTCCTGCTTCCTCTTCTCCAGTGCTCCCTGAGCCTTTGGTTACAAGGGCTGTGATGTAGCTGTGTTGACGGGGTGGGGGTGGGGGGATAGACACTCTATGATCAGCTGTCCTCTAGGTTTTGTGGATTTCTCTGATGGTCTACAGAAGGGGGTTTCTGGATGAAATCCTGGATGCAGAGGTGGAAGGGAGCTGAGCTGGAGGCAGGAAGAACTTCTGAATGTCCCTGGTAATAACCCAAGAAACAGTACGTAGGCAGGAAGCAAGAGCAGTAACAGCACCACATGCCCAGTCACAAGATCCCGACATAGAACCAAGCCTCCTCAGCAAGTTCAGGGACTTGAGGCAGCACACAGCAGAGGCACAAATCAGAGGGCAGTGTGGCACCAAGACATGACACAGCCAGAAGCCCTGGTATCATCCTGCAAACAGCATGATGACTGTTCTCTCTCAGACTCATGCCAGCACCTAAAAGATTCGGTACAGTACAACACTGGCCTCCCAACGCCCAAGAAAATATGGTGCAATGCAATACGTGGGCTCCTGACACCCACCCCCAAGCTACGCAGTCACACTATCAGTCCACAGTACCCACCCTGCCACAGCTCCGGATCACATGACTCAAACAGGGAAAGTGGGTGGTGTTGGGTTCTTCAAATCCTGCCTGCTAGTCTTCTTGTCAGACAAATGAAGCCAGGAGCTAGCTCCTATGTCTTTCCCTTCTCTGGGACTGTGAAGGTCAACAACGAGAACTAACTGCGTCCTGAGGCAGGAGACTGGAGGCAGGAGGCAGGAGGCAGGAGGCAGGAGGCAGGAGGCAGGAGGCAGGAGGCAGGAGGCAGGAGGCAGGAGGCAGGAGGCAGGAGGCAGGAGGCAGGAGGCAGGAGGCAGGAGGCAGGAGGCAGGAGGCAGGAGGCAGGAGGCAGGAGGCAGGAGGCAGGAGGCAGGAGGCAGGAGGCAGGAGGCAGGAGGCAGGAGACAGGAGGCAGGAGGCAGGAGGCAGGAGGCAGGAGGCAGGAGGCAGGAGGCAGGAGGCAGGAGGCAGGAGGCAGGAGGCAGGAGGCAGGAGGCAGGAGGCAGGAGGCAGGAGGCAGGAGGCAGGAGGCAGGAGGCAGGAGGCAGGAGGCAGGAGGCAGGAGGGAAAGGTGGTAGACTCCTCCTGCCTCTAAGATGGGGTCCCAGTCCTCCTGTCCTCTAAGATGGAATCCTAGTCCTCCTGCCCCCTAAGATGCAGTCCTCTAGACTTTATGCTGAGCCATACAAACAGAAAAATAAGTGCAAGCAAAGAAATCAGAAGTTTATGGTTTTTCTCCTCTAAATGGCTATTGAGAAGTTCACTAATGAGGGTCCAATTGCTAACTGAATCACAGAGATAAGTTAAAGAACACAGGCCTCCCTCGGAGATAGTATTTTGAAAGAACAGGCGGCTGTGAGAACCCAGAGGCATGTGATCAGGCCCGGGTTGACTGACCGCCTTTCCCTCTGTGGAATCTGTGTGTGGAAGACAAGTCAAGGTTTTTAGAACTTTACAAAAACAATCAGGAACTGTTAAAACTGTGTGAATAATCTCTGTGTGTGTATTTACATGGGTGCAGAGGTCAGAGGGGTTTTATATTCTGGGACAATAACCGATTTATCAAGTTCTTCCAGGTTTCTGTAGCCTGTAACAGGTAAGCAGGCTTCTCTAGACTGTGGGTCAGCAAGCATCCTGTATGGTGCTCACAGTGAGTCCACAGTCTCTCTGGCAGTGTGCAAGCATCCCGGATGGTGCTCACAGTGAGTTCACAGTCTCTCTGGCAGTGTGCGCCAATGTACAGCTGTTCAGCTTTGTACCACCCGGAACACCGTGTGCACTGTGAAATGCCAAGAAACTGCTTGAAACATGTTGGCTCAGTCTCAACAATGGGATGTTTTATGGACTACATAGTTTTTACAGCACATATAAGTTGTTCTGCACCTAAAGAAACAGAATCATTCAAATATGGAAAGCTAAGAATTTTAAGAATTTCCCTACTGCCATTCTTCAGCATACACCAAAGTAGCATATCTCTGTACCGTGTTGTGTTGAAATACTTGGTTTTAGAAACTGCTGTCTGAAGAGAAGGAAACTGCGGCAGAGGGAAGTACAGAATGGGAGAGATCATTTGCTAGCACGCTGTAGACGCAGGGTTTCCATTTAGAATACATAAGACAAACAACTGAAGGTCAGTGAGCAGAAGCATTTGCCACACAGGGCAGATGGCCTGAGTCTGGATCGGCAGAACCCACATCAAAGCTGTCTGTAATCCCTGTGCGGGTGTTCCTACAGGAGATAGGAGGGGGAGCAGTGGAGGGGTTGGGGGGAGGAGATAGAAGAATCTCAAGAAGCTGGAAGGCCAGCCTGGGCTAAGTGGTGAAGGGACTCTGTCTAAAAAACCTAAGAAGAGGTACCTATGTATGTGTAAGGAGGGGAGGAACCAATATCCAAGGGCTGTCCTCTGACTTCCACACGTGGGTGTACTTACACACACAGACACATATACACAAACACACACAGACACACACACACAAATACATCCGACATACACACACACATACATACATAGACATACACACACATACATACACATACAAACACACATACACACACAAATACATAAACATACATACATACACATATATACACATAGATATACATCACACATACACACACATACACAAAAAAATCTACAAAATTAAATATACACACACTGAGTCAGTAAGTAGGCTAATTCAATGTTTCCCAAAAGTAGAAGCAAAAATGGCCAGTTTTTTTAAGCTGTCCATTATCATTAACCATCCATCACAGCCCTGTCAGAATGGCTATCACCAAGAAAACCAGTGACAATAAATGTTTTGAGGACGTGTGGAGAGAGAAGTATATTCACAGCTGGTGGGAGTGTAAACTGGAGAGGCCATTTTGGTAATCTTTTTTCCCAAAAAATTAAACAGAGACCTCCTTGGGAAGCCAGCTACGCCAGTCCTGAACACACACTGAACACGTCCATGTCCATTGATGCCCTGTTCACAAAAGCAAGGAGTGGAGGAGGCTGGCCATTGACCAATAGCCAAGCGGGAAATAAACATGTCTTCCACATACACAATGGACTTTCATTCTAATGTAAAGTGAAATGAAGTCTACCAGAAAATATTATATTAAGCAAGGTAGCCCAGATTCAGAAAAATGAATATTGTGTGTGGAGCTTAGCTTCCTAGGTTTTAATGTGTGTGTGTGTGTGTGTGTGTGTGTGTGTGTGTGTGTGTGTGTGTGTATTTTGGGGCAAGGGATCATACAACATAAAACAGCTATCATAAGAACAATGATGGGGAACAGAGATGTCAGAGACTAAGGAGCAGAAAACAGAACACAGGTGGCCTGAAGGGAGAAGGGCACTGGGACTATAGACACATGAAAGGAGGCAAGGGGACAACGGGGACAGGAATCAACAACTATTGTGTTTGAGATGCCAAAATACTCTGTGTGCTGGTTAAAAAATACATGTCTTTTAAAAAATTGCCGTTTGAGTTTCTGACCTATTTCCGTTTTTAAGGCACTCTATAAATTCTGACTTGTGATTAGGACAAAAACTTCAAGAAGATTCTAAACATACTTCTGCCACTTTGAACTTTGTTTGTATGTGCAGCAGTACTATGCATGTATGTGCAGTGGTACTGTGCATGTATGTGCAGTGGCACTGTGCATGTATGTGAAGCGGTATTCATGGCATTGATAATTAAGATTAAAATAACCAACTCTGAAGACTACGAAAGCTGTTCTGTGGCCTGTGGCATCAGATACTCAGCCGAAACATAACCCTTCATGTATGTCCGTTCATCTCATTAGCGTACAAATACTCTGAGATCTTTGAGAAGTGGTAAAAGTACATGTATTCCAAAGAATTCCTTCAGAGGCCTGAGTAGGCAGCCCATCCGGAAGCATGCTGACCTAGCATGCAGGAAGCCCTGGGTTCAACCCCAGCCTGCTCAAACTGGATATGATAATGTGTTCCCTTAACTCCAGCACCTCCAGGGAGGTGGAGGCAGGAGGATCACCCCTGGCTAGACAGTGGGTGTCTAGGCCCAGACTTTCTCTCCCAAAAAAGTAAAACATAAAAATAAAAGATTTGCTTTAAAATAAATTCTCCATGACATTGTCAATTAATGTCTGTTTTTACATTTTTATATTGGTTCATGGTCATGAGTGGAGAAAGATTAAGAAATCCTACTCTAGGGCCTTTTTCTTGCTTCTTTGGATAACTGTGCAGTTTCAGTAAACAAGAAAATAACATGGGAAAGAAAGCTTGGGGTCCGAGGCAGCAGTTAGTATCTGCGCGCTCCATGGAGGGTCTGCGAGGCAGCTCAGTGAGCAAAGGTTCCTGACCCCCAGGCTGACCACTGGGGCTCAATGTCCAGAGCCCACAGGAGTCCTCTGATCTCCACACAAATGCTACGATGTGAGTGCACACAAATCAAACACATGCACACGCAAACATACAAAGTAAATAAATGTTTAAAAAGAGTTTCCTTGTAGTGAACTAAGAGATGTAACTGTAGTCACATAACTGTAGAAAACAATCTTACAATTTTCTAAAATTGTCTGTGTTTACTTGTGTGTGTGTGTGTGTGTGTGTGTGTGTGCGCGCGCGCGCGTGCGCGCTGCTTGCATGACTGTGTGTTGACATGTGTCTGTCACAGCAGACATGTAAAGGTTTGAGGACATTAGCATCCCCCTTTTTTGCCTGTGGGTCCCAGGGATCAAACCCCTATGTTCAGACTTAGTAGCAAATGCCTTTCCTAACTTCCTGAGCCATCTTGTCAGCTCTGATTTTATTAACCCCTATGAAACAGCAGAAATGTCTATACCAAATTAAGACATTAGTTTAAATTGGCCCTAAAAATGGCAGTAATAATAGTTCCCACACTGGACTAGATCCTTAGCTAAGTGATATCCACAGAACATCATTTAACCCTTGACATAGTTCCCAGCGTTGAGTGACATTACTGCCATCTGACAAATTATTGAATTGCCATTTCAAGAGGTGTTTATACACAGGTGAAAGACTTGAAGTTGGCACAACTCTAGACCTACTCTAGACTCAAGTCTAAGAATAGACTCTAGATTCATATGTAATAAATCCCTCTATATTTTGACCCCAACTCTGGCCAACAGCCTTGACAAAAGTTGTAAAAGTTAAGCATGGGTCAACAGTCTAAGGGCAAGTTACCATTCGATACCCAGCTAGTGAGAACCAAGAGTCTGAGGCCTTGTCGCCTCAGCACATAACAGAGGGGATGGCTTGAAACAAACGCCGAGGAAGTATTTTTCAGAGTGGGAGACAAAGGAAGAAGTTTTCTCTTGGTAGCTCATGTTGCTGTGAGCTGCAGTCATTCCTGGTGGGAGAAGCCAGATTTGGGGGGGGAGGAACACTTGCCCATTTTTTATTTTATTTTGTAAGACATGGTCTCATTGTGTCGCCCAGGATGTCCTCAAATTCATAATCCTCCTGCCTCAGCCTCCCACATCAAGCTAGGATCTTGAACTTCCTTAAGTCAACACTAACCTCTATTAGTCTGACAAAATAGTTTTAGAAAGAGAAAGTCAGACGCTGTAACTCTTCCCATCTCTGAGCTCAATTCAAGGAAAGAGCCCCAAGGGCCAGCTCTGCTGGCCTTTTCCCAGGGCGCTCTGCCAGACACCCCAGAGAAACTCATTTTACATATCTCTGGCTGTATCTCTGCTTGTGGTATATTAACATGTATGCCCAATGAGGGCCAGACATTTGTCCACTCAGCTAGCACATACCAAATATGCCCCACCTGCTAGATCTAGGACCTAAGTGAACAATCTGTCGACCTGTCCTTACTGAGCTAAGTCTGGTAGTTGGATCTATGGGGGATGGATGTAGATGCCATCAAACCCACAGCTGCAAAGGGTATTAGATGCTAGAAGAGGGGACTCTGCTTAGAAAGACTGTCAGCCAGGAATCCTGCACCCTGATGCTGAACACACAAGAACACACACTTGCTTTCCTGGTTATGGAGTCCACCGCTCCCATTGGATTGGTTTATATTTAAAAGCCTGGTCTACAGAGTGAGTTCCAGGACAGCCAGAGCTACACAGAGAGACCCTGTCTCAGAAACCAACAAACAAAAACAAAAAAACAAAAATAAGAAAAAACCACTGATCTGGAGGAGTCAAAACTATTCAGGCATGCAAAGGTTTGGGGACAACATTAGCTTCCTTCTTTCCACCAGTGGGTTCCAGGGATCAAACTCCTGTCTTCAGGCTAGTCAGAAACCGTGGGAACAGGGAAAGTGTCCCAGAAGAGGGAATAGAAGTGAGGGAGAATCTGACCTTTACAGGAGCATAAAAAGTTCAGCCTAGAATTAGTGAGGAAGATCAGCATAAAAACCACTGACCATAAATGCTTGACCTGGCTCCACCTGGAACCCATGACACAAGGAGAGAACCAACCCTCAAAACTGTCCTCTGACCCCCCCCCCACATTCTGTGGTATGGCATGCATACATGTGTGTGTGTGCACATGCACACACACATGCATACACATATATGCAGGATGTAGGATTTGGGCTGCCTACATGCTAACAGACAACATTCAAGACTTCAGACTTCCTGTGAAGGTTAAGTAGGAAGCCCCGGCAGAGTTTCAGTAGCTGAGGGTGCAGCATATGCTCGTCTTGGGAAGATCACTGTAGCTACGCCATGTCAAGTGGTTTGGGGGATGGGAGAACAAACCTCGAAGCAGGTTAACCAGTGAGAGAACCCTTGTAGAGAGCAAGGGAGAGACTCTGAATTTGAAGTCTTCACACTCTGCATTTGGCCCTCTATCAGGACCATAGGAAACCCCAAAGAACAATTTATTCCATGCCCCTATCAGGTACAAGAGTCCACATCCTAGATTCTACAAGCACACTGAATGTATGAATGAGATCCTTTTAGAAGAAAGACTGCCAAACAGGAACAGGTGGGCAGAGACTCAATCAAGCTAGGAAGAGAAAAATCCTTAATTATCATACAAGATTCAAGAAGTCTAGAAAAATCAGTGGCTTGTCTTCCAGACAAGTCCTATCCTCTAAACAAAGGCTTGACAATGAGAAACAATCTATTGACAGGGGGTCTCTGAAGAACATGTCCTTGCAGGGAATAAAAGGCTATGTTCAAGAGTCCTCGTGTTATAGAATTCTCCCTTGCTCCTGTCTTGAATGATCTCTACTGTAATTTAATCCTGTGTTCTAAGCAGAAAGAAAACAGAAAAAAAAAACAAAAAACAAAACAAAACACAACAACAACAACAACAACAAAAAAAAAAAAGAACGTTTACCCCTTACTCAATGATCCCTCACAAATGTTAAGATGGTGTTTTTAACCCTCACCCAAGTTCTAAGATGTGCCTTGCCGAATCAGTGGGCTAGAGCTGAGCTCTTAAGGCCTGCTGCAGTTGTTAACTTCACACAGCAAAAAGAAATATTCTATCTTCTCCCTGAATCCTAGGCAGTCCTCCACAATCAGTGGCCTGAGCAATTTTACTGCCAAAGCATAACTTCCATCTCCTGGGAAATAATGATATTTCCTGTCCTGCCTTAATCCCTAGGCTGGGTAAGAAGCAAAGGAGCCAATGAGAGTGTGAAGGTTAGGCCACAGAGAGAAATACCATCCCAGCATCCAGACCCCCTGGGACCTCATCCCTCCTCTACCTGCTTAGGTAGTAACAGAAGAAAATTCCTGTGTAGCCATAAAGATACTGAACATTCCCCTTCACACTTAGAATGGCACCTGCTACCACTGTGACTGCCACTACCACGATCACCCTCACCATCACTGCCATCATCATTATCATCGTGACCACCACCATCATTAGCAGAACCGTGACTGGCAGCATCATGACCACCAACATCACCACCATCACCACTGACATCATTGTCACCATCATCATGACCACCACCGCCAACCACCACCACTATCATCACCATCACCACTACCACCATCACCACTACCACATCAATATCATATTAGGATAAAAAAAAAATGGAACCAGGTTATTACCAAGGTTTTGTTTGGGTTGAAAGCTCAAATGTGTTTTATTTTAAGCATTAAGATAGAACTAAGGCCATGAGTTCACATATACCTTAGACCTCAGTTTCTTTAATACCATATAATGAGGCTTGTCTTTTTAATGTATCTAGAGAACACGTATGTCAAGACCCCTGAATAAAAGCACAGCAGCATACAGAACCCAGGCTAAAGGGCATAATAAAAGGAGAGCACGGTGGCTAGAAAGGTGAGTCAGCAGTTAAAAACTCGCTGCTCTTGCAAAGAATTCAAGTTCAATTCCCGGCTCCACATCGGGCAGCTTACAACTGCCTACAACACAGACTGGGGGGTGAGGGGGATCTACACCTCTGGTCTCTGTGGACACTTGAACTCATGTGTACGTACCTGCACATAGACATGTAATTTTAAAATAATAATAATAATAAAAATAATAATAAATCTCTTTTTAAAAAAAGAGAGAAAGGAGTTGGCCAGGCTGCCAGCTGTGCCTGTGTCAATGCAAGATGGCAGAATGAGAAAGTCTTATGCGTTCCATATTCATGACTTAAGGATGGCAGTGCCCAGCCTGCTGGCCTTCCCCCTCCATCTCTGCTAAAAGCAGTAGGAGCAATTAAGCTACATGTCCACGCCAGACAGGACATGGAGCTTTTTGTGGGCAGGGTGAATGTCTCCCATGCTATTGTGGGGCGGACATGGTCTGGGGTGTGGATTCGCATTCAGAACAACCGTGGAATGGAAAGACTGCAGTATTTAAGCCTGACTGAAAAACCGCATCACAGGCCATTCCTCTGGCCTTGAACATGCTGAGAGAAATAGACAGGGGCCACCTGGGCCATTTTGGGTTGAATTTATGCCATTTAAAGCCAAATCTGATAAGCAGAAACATTTTGCAACGTTATTTGTGATTTTTTTTTAAATCTCTACCAGGTTTTAAGCAAAGCCAAGAGGTCTCTAACACACACAAGTCTTATGCATTGCTAAATGGCGTACAAGCTGAGCCAACTGAAGGTCTAAATGACATGTCTCAAAAAAAGAAAAGAAGTTCAGAAAATGTGAACAAACAAAAAGTAAAAACTAAATATATATTACTTCAGCAATTCAGGAGCAGACCCTTTCCAACTGCACACTCATAGAGATGTATATATACAAAATACCTATGCCTTCAAAATGTACATGGCTGGGGCTGAAGAGATGGCTCAGCACTTAAGGCATTTGTTGCTCTTGTAGAGCATCCAGGTTCAAACCTAGATTCAGTCCCCAGCCCCCACATCGAAGCTCACAAGCATCCGTAACTCTGGGTCCAGGGGATGCAAAGCCCTCTTGTGACCTCTGTGGGCACCAGGCATGCACAAAGTGCACATACATACATGCAGGCAAAACACTCATACTCCTAAAATAGATAGGGCTAAAGATAGACTTGTTTTAATGAAGATGGCTTTTAGCCAAGTACTTCCTGCCACAGGAATCTATTCTAAGAAAATGATTAGAAATGTAAATAATGATTAAGATGCAAAGATTCCCACGAACACATTAGCTGTAACAGAAAAGGTTACTTGTGTTCCAGCACGTAAGCAGGCGAAGGCCCAATTCGGAGGGAATCTTATGAAGTCTCTGACATGACTTCCGGGACATGGAACTGTGTTGAAGATTGAACGTTGAGTGCCATTAAAGTTTACCAAGCACCTGTTCGCAGCAGGTGATGGGTAAGCAGATATAGCAATGACTGACAAGGAAAGTCAGAGATGAAGGGAGAGTTCAAATAAGCAATGACTCTAAGGGGAAGCGTAAGACATGCTGCGAGCAGGTGACAACTGGATTCAAGGAAGTTTGGAGGGTCCGTCATGCTTTCCACTAATGTCTCGAAAAACTCTACTAAGGAACCCATACTTAAATCATAATGACGAATGAAGAGGAGCTAGGCAGAGTAGAAACGGGAAGGAAAAACATTCCAGATTAATAGCAGTTTTTAAATATGTATCTATGAAAGCATGGCTATTCGAATATATGTGAGTCCATTTGTGTTCAAGGATATTTTGTATGTGTGCAAATCTATAAATCTGAAAGAAGAGTCACCTCAACGCTACGGTGCGTGCATTTATTTGTTTTAATTTTTCTTCACCTTTTGCTTGCTCACATTTTCTGATTATTCTTTCTGTCATCAAGATGTGTGAAAGGTATTCAGATGGATGTAAGGAAGGATGGATAAAGGCAAGGGATAGAGGGTAGTCAGGTCATGTAGAGTCACGTGGAGGACTTGGGCTGTGCAGAACACTAGAACTGCTTCCTTTCTTGATTCTCCCCACTCCCTTTGGCCAAGATCAGTCCAAGAAAAAGGCATTCCCCCAGCTGTTCTGTTTGCTATGGCATTTCTACTGCCCCACAGTCATGCTCCTTCGAGCCAACACTTCATTATATCTCTAAGCAGACTCCTCTGTCAGTACTGAACTTTCGAAATCACGCATACAAAGAGTGTCCGGCGAGGCTGCATGCTGAAACTGTGGCTGAAACTATTGAAGATGAGATAAATTACCCTGAAAAACCTAGGTTCAGGTGAAGGAAAGAGGGGAAAGGAATTAAAGTCCTTGCAGCTTGAGTCTGAAGCCACTCTGAAGGCAGGGTGGCTCAAGATCCCCAGGTGGTGAGCTTGGCAGGTTTTCCAGGCTGAATGGCCTAAAGTCTGTCCTGGCTCAAGTGAGGCAAGGACACCTGGTGCACTTCAGCAGGTGCACAGCTCCAAGCTGAGACCACCACTTCACGGGATGAGCCAGGGGACCCTTACAGCACAGTACCAAGGCCCTTGCAACAAGGTCACTCCTGCCCAGCTGTGCACTACAGTAAGGGAAAACTAGATTCTACTGAGTAAGTGTTTGCATCCACCGCTCTTCCCAAGCTCCTCCTCCAAACTTGCTCACCTCTGTTAAGGGCAGAGTGCACTCACCACAGACGAGACACAGGCTCCCAAAGCTCACATCCGAGCAGGGGACCCTTCATCCCCACATTAACAAAATACGTGCATCCTGCTATGAGCGTTTAAGACATGGTGTCTTCGTTACAAACATGGTGACCAAAGCAATTCTTATAAGGACAACATTTAATTAAGGCTGGCTTGGATTAGGAGGTTCAGTCCATTATCATCAAGGTGAGAACATGGCAGCATCCAGGCAGGCATGGTGCAGAAGGAGCTGAGAGTTCTACATCTTCATCTGAAGGCTGCTAGTGGAAGGCTGACTCCCAGGCAGTTAGGATGAGGTTCTTATAGCCCACTCCCACAGTAACACACTTACTCCAACAAGGCCACACCTACTCTAACAGGGCCACACCTACTCTAACAAGGCCACACCTCCAAATAGTGTCACTCCCTGGGCCAAGCATATTCAAACCATGACACAGGTAACAAACAAGTTAAACAAGAGTCCCATCTTCACAAAAAATGAGAAGACAGGTTAAAAAACAGACAGCTATAGTTTTGTTTTGTTTTGCTTTAAATAATTCTGACATAGGATGGAAAGAGCCTTTGTGTGGAGTTATGATGGCGGTAGGAGGGGCTTTCCTGAGGGGAGCGCATGTGCAGCATGAGAGCCAGCCCACAAGTGTAGTCATGAGGAGACAGGCCGGAATGCAAGGGGATGGAGACCACACTCAGAGCAAGCACAGGCCACTTAGAAAACATGTGGTGGCAGGGACACCTGACCAGGCTTGGTGAATCGCAAGCCCAGATGGCATCCTCCAGCGGCCATCATTAGGAGAGGACGATCCATGCACTTGGTACAGAGAGATCCTGACAATGGAAAGCTCGGCTGATAAGTTTCAGGGATTGAGCCCAGGCATAACACATGTGAGATCCTCGGGCAAGGCAACTTCTACCCTGAAAACCCAGCAAAGGCGCTGCAGACGTTGATTATTCTTCTACCATCCTCCACGTGTCTACACCGTTACAGGTGTTACAGGAAGCCCCTGGCTCCTGCCTGGGAGAGTGACCAGAGGACAAAGTGTAGTTCCTGTGGGTGTCAAGAATCGGTCCCCTCCAGTTCTCCACAGCACAAAGCACAGAACACAGATGACCCTCGGAACAGGTTGCATAGCTTTGCCTCTCCTCCCTGCTCCCCACTCCATTCTTCTCCCCCACCTCATGTGCCCACCCACAGTGTTCTCCCAGCACCTCGGGTTGCTGTGTGCCCTCTCGGTACCTGTGAACATTGCACAGAAGTAAGGGCTGCAGGCTGCCAGGACCACACGGTGGGCTTCTACTTCCACGTCTTCAGCCACGATCATCACGTCACACAGCAGCCGCTTGCTGTAAGACACCAGTGAGGCGACAGAGTCACGGCATGGACACCACACCTCCCCTCCCTCACCCATCCTACCAGATCACACACTACTGGCATAGAGGCAAAGGAAGGCCCAACTACTGTGTCTATTGCACCCAAGGCTGCTTCGTTGGTCTTCAGGACCCTGATCCCCAAGTTCTGGCAGCAGCAAAAATAGGGGCTCCATTGCATATGCAACACTAGTTAGAAACTAGTCAGTCTCTGGTGTTTCTCCCAGATTTAACACCATCACCTAAAGGCACCCTTACATACAGTGCTCTCAACAATCTTGTACAAACTCCAACTGCTGCAACTGATCACAGAGAATCTTGCTGGGTAGTACAATTTGCCTAGCACAGAGTCATAAGTTTGTCTGGGACCAAGCACACAGCTCGGCGGGTAAAAGTGCTTTGTGTGCAAGCACAAGGATTTCAGTCCCGAGTTCCCGCCCCTACATTTAAAAAGTAAGGTGCGACTGTGAGCATGCCTGCAGCTCCATAGCTTGTTAAGGAGTGAAGCAAGGAAGAGCACTAGGGCTTGCTGGCTACCAGTCTAGCTCTGAATTCAATAAGAGGCCCTATCCCAGGAGAATACTGCCTCAAAGATTGGCAGTGTCATGGATAAAGTCGAACACCTGATGTCCTCCTCTGACCTCCAAATAAAGCCTCATATACTTGTGTATACACACACACACACTTTTATGGTAAAGTGTTTGCTATTAAAGCATGAGGGGACCTGAGTTCAGTCCCCAAGAAGCCACTTTGAAAAGCCAGGCACCGTGATGTATGCCTCTAATCCCAGTACTAGGCAGGTGTGGGGTGGTGAGCTGTTCACAGACAACCTGGTCCCGGTAGAGCACAGGCCTGGAACCCTGATGACCCTAAGGGATGGAAGGTGTTTGGCCACACCTTCTGGGCCCCTGGCTCCTGTGGCAGCTACAGCGTTGCACAGCTCCCACACACACACACACACCCACACAGAGAGGTGTGTGGCCATCAGTCACGTAGGCATTGCCCCAAGCTCATGGTATTATGTCTGGACTCCACCCTCACAGTTACCTGTTAATAACCAGGTAGCCCCAGCCCACTATAAAAGTAGCTTACAGCCGGGCAGTGGTGGTGCATGCCTTTAATCCCAGCACTTGGGAGGCAAGAGGCAGGTGAATTTCTGAGTTCAAGGCCAGCCTGGTCTACAGAGTGAGTTTCAGGACAGCCAGGACTTCACAGAGAAACTCTGTCTCAAAAAAAAAAAGAACCAAGACAAAACAAAGGAGCTGCTTGCCCCCTCCCCATTTCCTTTCTCTCTTACCTCTCACCCCCTTGCTCTTACTCTTGCTCCTGTGCTCCCCAACTCTGACCTCCCTTCCCCCCTTTCTCCACATGACCACTGCCTGCCTCTACTTCTCTACACTTCTCCCTCTCTCTGCCTTTCTACAATAAATAGCTTAAAACCATGAACTGCCTCTTCTCATCGGAATCCACCATGCTGGAGCAATGGAACACGTCTCCCTCTACAGAGCCACACATCTAGTCTCCCACCCAGAGGCCTCCCTGCGCTCCACCAAACCAGCCCACCCACTGAACCTGGCTAGGACTGCCCTCCCTGAGGTAACCGGCCAGACCTCTCCTCCTACCCTTTTCCCTCCCCCCCCCACCCCTGCCAGAGTCCACCCGAGGGTCCCCACCTATTCTCAGATCTTCTGAGATATAGCAGCATCTGGGATGTGAGAGACTGAGAACCTGTCATCCCTGACCTCTGTGCAGGCCTGGGGACCCCAGAACTGGCTCTTCCATGGCATCCATCCAAGTCTGTGGTGCCAGACTCTGGCAGGTCTGTGGGGACCTCAGACTGCACTTCTTCACCCCCAGAGTAGGATCCTGCAGCTTCTCACAGTCCAACACCCACGCAGTGGCAGCCTGGGATCTGCCCAGTCAAACTCCCCCAGCAGCCCTGCCCCTAGCCCAGAGTGGACAAGGGACCCCATTTTTGCCCCACAGGAAGGTAAAGACAAAATTATCCCTAGGCTTGCTGGCTGGCCTAACTAGTCCATCTAGTCCAATATGCAAGCTCCAAGTTCAGTGAGAGGCCTTGTCTCTAAAAATAAGACATAGATGTGTATCGCAATACCAACATGCAAGGCATGATGTGTCTATGGATGTAGGAGTGGCACAGATGTATGGAGATGGGAGCCTGTACCACAAGAGTGAATTCAGGCCTGGTGCTGCACACCTGGTCAAAAGCCCTGGCTCAGGAGGCCATGAGCTTTAGGAGGGCACCCACTATTATTGGCTTGCTAGATGGCATGCAGTCCCACAGCCTACATGCATACTTATAACCACTGTTCAATGCTACCATCAACCTTGGTCTGAGAACCTTTTCACTACAATGGCAAGGATTTAATGCACAGACTCATAACTGCCATTGCTGAGAATAAGTGTCTACCGAGTGTTGACCCCTAAAAGGGACATGTGTATCGGTCCCCAGCTGGAGGCTCAGGAACGTCATAGAAAACAGATGGAAAGAATCTAAGAGCCGGAGGCTGGGAAGCGCTCTGTGACATTCTGTCGTCAGGACGCGGGCACAGCCCTCACTCTCGTGAACTCTGCAGCTATGATTAGCCGCACAAGACTGAATCAGCAAGGTAAGGCAACACTCAGACAAGAAGCAGTTATCAGCCAAAAAAGGAGAGGACAGAAAGGAGAGCGGGGGGCATGCTGGGAGTTGGGAGGGGAGTTTGGGTGTACATATGATCAAGAAACATTGTTTGAATGCATGAAATTATCAAAAAGTTAAAGAAAGTCTATTAAAAACAAGATGGAGAATGATTAAGGGAGATAGATGCCCAACACTGAGTTCTTGGCCTCCCCATGTATGTACACACATGTGACAGTACATGAGCCTCTGCACACACACACACACACACACCCCAGAACTTTCTATCCTTTTACCTGGCAGTCACCCCTACTTCACTGTGAAATTGGAAAAGTGTTGTGGTAAATCTCTCCAACCCAATTATGCCCCAGCAATAAAAACTCAACACAATTAATATGAATACACACTGTGCACCTAGACTTGGCAGATCTACTGCTATACTACCATCTTCCACATCTGTGAGACCCCTTAGAACTTGGGGTTTCTCCAGGCCATGTGCTTTTTGCTCTGCTTTTCTTCTTCCTCCTCCTCCTCTGCATCCTCTCCCTCTTCCATTTTCTCCTTCTTCTCTCTCCCACCTTCCCTTTTATCTGCCCAATCATCAGCTCTCCTTTATTTTACAAATTAAGGTGGGAAGCAGGTTTATAGGAAATCACCTGAGTACTGACTCATTCCTTGTTCGTAGTCACTCACAGGAGAATGGAATGAACATCAAATATAATTAGCCCCAGGGCTATCCACAACAGAAAAGGAACTATCATGTGTAATCTTGTACCCTGGACACTATATACCTGCCACATATTAGACCCTGCATCTTTATAAACAAGTAAATGAAACAACTCAATCCACATTCGCTGACAGAATGGCTGATGGAGAACTGGGCTTGGTGACACGGGTCTGTAATCCCAGCTATTCAGAAGGCTGAGGCAGGAGGATCTTGAGTTCAAGGCCACAGGTTAACGGTCTTGTGAGACCTAGTGAGACCATGTCTCAAAACAAAAAGTAAAATAGGCCTTAGGGCAGCGGTTCTCAACCTGTGGGTCGTGACCCCATTGGCAAACCTCTATCTCCAAAAATATTTATATTACAATTCATAACAGTAGAAAAATTACAGTTATGAAGTAGCAACAAAAATGATGTCATGGTTCACCACAGCATGAGGAACTGTCTTAAATGTTTGCAGAGTCAGGAAGGTTGAAAACCACTGGCTCAGGGTAGAGGTCAGTAGAGGGGTGCCTGCCTGGCATACTTAAGATTCTGAATTCAGTCCCCAGCATCTCATAAAAGAAAAAAAAATGGATATACGAGAACCTAAAGGTGTCCCCAAGACCCTGACAATCCAAGAACTTTTCCATCACCCTTCCAGGTCACTGATGTAATACCATCTGCTGAGCAATCTTATCTTGGCATTTCTCCCCCAGACACAGCGTCATTTTAGCCTCTTTACAACCAAACCACCCAAGTAAAGCAAACCCCTCAGTGTAAGACTCAGAAATATCAGCCTAGCAGAAGAAATCATGGCTTCAGATAGAGCAGTGGCCTCCTAGCTATCCCAACAAAAGTATAAATCACAAAAGAAAAAAAGCTGCTATATGAGGTGCCCATGTTTAAAACATTTTCAGTTTAAAGGACATTATTGGGAAATATCGATTTCCAGTTCTTAGAATGACTTTCTTGGCAAAACATTTAGACGAGAATTGGGCATCTATCTAGAGTGTAAAACCAAAACTCTAACCTACAACTGAATAATCAACAGAAAAAAATAACCTAATTTCGAAATGAAGACGGGGGATTTCAAAACACATCTTTCAAAACACAGCTTCCTAAATAAGACGGTGAAACGAACAATAATCACAAGAGACAATGCTCACAACTGTCAGAGAGTTCAAAAGCATCAGATATCACCTCACGCCACATCTAATAACAAACATCAAAGAGAAACTAGAGAAATTGGAAAAGAGCAATCCCACCATTATGTCCCACCACTACATCCCCCCACCCCTACATCCTTCCACTCCTACATCCTCCCACTCCTACATCCTCCCACCCTATATCCACACCCAAGAAATGAAGACACACGTAACACAGAGACATGTACCTGAGGATTAAGGTCAAAAGCCTAATCTGTTACCTGCCCCGGATGAAATACAACTCTCCAATTAAAAGGACAATATGCTGTTGTGTGCTACAGCTAGGATGAACTACAAACTGTGACATAAGGCAGTGTTGATCACACAGACACACACACACACAAACCTGTAATTCCACCACTTAAGGGGATGGAGGCAGGGGGTCGGGAATTCAAATCTACCCTGTACTACAAGAGTCAAAAACTCAAACAAAAGGACTGGAAGGTGTCTTAGCTCATCAGGGGTCTTAGAAGCCGGCCCTCAATATCCAGAACCCACATTAAAAAAAAAAAAGTTAGGTGTGAGGACACACCTGTCATTTCAGGCAAACTGCTGGGGCCTGTAGGCCATCTGGCCTAGCCTACCAGGTGATTCAAGTCACTCAGAGACCCTGTCTCAAACAATGGAACGACACCCAAGTAAAAACACTAACTTTTGGTTCTAAATGCACACACGTGCATATGCACATGCACCTTACACATGTGCGTGCACACACACATACACAACATGTAACACATGCCTGCACAAATAATAATCTTTTTAAAGAAGCCATAGAACTGCTTGTAGCTGCGAGATTGGCAGTGAAAACCAACAAGGGGCCAGGGGTCTACTCAGTAAAATAATGCATGTTTATCAAACACAAGCAAGCTTCAGAAGAGAGAGAGAGAGAGAGAGAGAGAGAGAGAGAGAGAGAGAGAGAGAGAGAGAGAGGAGAGGGAGGGAGGGAGGGAGAGGGGGAGGGAATTGTAAACACTGGCTGGTTGCTAGGTCCTTCCTACTCCCCTCTGGAAAGGACTTGTCTCCACCACCCCGCTGCTCTCTAGGTCAGGAGTCACAGCCACTGGAGGACTGCCATTCAAAAGCAGCACAGCCAGAACGGAGCACCAACATGTGAGGGAGAGGCAGGGTTGAGTGGTTGCCATGCCAACAGCTCATTCTCTACCACAGAAGTAAAAAGAATAGGAAACTCAGGAGTTGTGTGATTCATAAATTGCAAAGAGCCTGTGTCCTGGGACTGAAATAGCTCCAACGTAAGGGCGAAGAGCACGGAGACTCCTTGAGGAGCCAGCCCAGACTCTGGGGACTCTGGTGGAGTTCTGAGTCTCAGCAGAGTTAAGCCTGCCTACCTGCTCTCCCGTAAATCCCATTAAAGTCGCCCAGATCAATAATGCAGTCTCCCTTCTCCCTGCCTAACCTGTGCTACTCGGCTTTTTAAAAGACGGTCTTCAATTGTCTTGGGACTTGATATTGCTTCTCAGTACCATAAGAATACAAGCTTCCCTGAGGGGCAAGGCTTTGATTCTCTTACCGGCTCTTCCTCCCCTATGTCTGCAACTGCACATGGTGGTTACAAACTAACAGTGATGAAGGTTCATGGGCCTCAACAGTAGCTAAGGCATTGTTACTATTCTCCTCCAGGCTGTTTAAATCTACTCAATTTCTGGGAATTGATTCTATAGAAATCATTGCTATGGTGCATGCAAATTAACAACCCTTAACAACCCAGCAAGGACAGTATTATGTTTAGCCTCCATTGATGCCTGACAAGAGCGAGGTCAGGGAGATTAAGTTGCCCAAGGCCACATGCTTAGCATGCGCTAGAGCCAGTACTAAAACCAGAGTTTTGGCTTGTGAGGTAGACACCCTGACGGGATGCTAACTTCTAGAAGTGGGTTTGCACATGAGGCGTTAGGGAAGATCCATCAGCAAGGAGCTGGCTTTTATTTTAAATAAGCCAAACACAGAATGCCATCTACCCATCTGATCAACACTGGAGAACAGTAAAGGGGGAGGGGGGTGTTCAGCAATAGAACTAAGAGAGAAAAGTCAGATCTGAGATTTGCTAAAGGGAAAGTGAATCCCCCACGGATCAATCTGTAGGTACCACTAACAAAATTATATGGGGCTTTAAAGAGATTAACCCTTATTTTTATTTTATGTATATAGATAGGTGTTTTGGCTGGATGTATGCCTGTGGCCATGTACATTCAGTGCCTGTGGGGACCAGAAGAGGGCATCAGATCCCCTGGAACTGGAATCACAAATGGCTGTGAGCTGCCAGATGGGTGCTGGGAATTGAACCCACACCCTCCGCAGGAGCAGCCAGTGCTCTAAACCCCTGAGCCACATCTGTATGTGACTCTCTGATCATCCTCATTTTCTCCAAGTTCTGTTACAGTAAATACAGTCTGGAGAGGAAGGTAAAGAAAGAGGGCAGGGGCAACTCATGCTGAAACCTAAACTAAAAATTTCCCCAGTCAAATTCATCTGGACAAAATAGAAAGAGAAAGGATAATAGCCTTCATTCAAATCTCAGCAAAGTACCCTGTGTAGAAAAACAAAACAAAAAATCAATCTCAGCAAAGTACCCTGTGTAGAAAAACAAAACAAAAAAATCAATCATCTCAGCAAAGGCCTGTGGCACTTAGACCAGCGCTTCCCCAAACACTCTACATGAGAGAGCGTAAGTCAAGCCTGAGTGGGAAGCCTTTGGTCAGCCTTAGTGGAGTATTTAATATGCCTACATGCATACTCAAGCCCATTTGAGCTTGAGTCTGAGCCTCCATTTTCCCGGGGTCTAGAAGGAGCTAACCTTCCTTGGACATTGGCAGTGCTGAGCCCTAAAGGAGAAGTAACAGTACAGCTACTGGGTAGTTAGACCCAAGTCAAGCAGACACTCTTGAAGAAAGAAACAAGAGTCAGTAACCAAGGGGCTCAGATGACTTCTAACTTTAAAGTGAAGGGGCGGTGGTAGACCAGGATGAGGTAAGAAAAACCTGTGTCCGTCTGAGGTCTGCAGCTGGCTGGACAGGCAGACTCTGGCCTGGTGGGAAGGCCCATTCTTCAATCAGATGACTGACATAATCTGTACCCTAAGGTGGTAAGTGTGAGCTCCCACAGTGTGTGGGACACCTCATAGAGATTCTTCAGTGACAGATCTGAGTCCCTGAGCATGGCCCCCATCCCTCCCCAGGGCCAAGTTTCAGAGTTTCCAGGAATCCAACAAGTGGCCTAACTCAAGTTCAACAATATGTCGTGTAATTTAATTTGAGATGTGTGTGTGTGTATGTGTTGTGTGTGTGTGAGTGTGTATATGTGTGTGAGTGTGTGTGAATGTATATGAGTGTGTATGTGTGTGAAAGTGTATTGTTGTATATGTATACGTATGTAAGTATGCATGAATGTGTGTGTGAGTGTATGTGTTGTATGTGTGTATATGTATGCATGCAAGTATGCGTGAATACGTGTGTAGATGTGTGAGTATATATGATGTGAGTATGTATGGGTGAGAGTGTGTGCATGTGAGTGTGTATGTGTGTATATGTGAGTGTGTATGTATATGTGTGTGTGAGTATGTGTGAATGTGTGTAAGTGTGTATGTGTGTGTATGAGTGTGTATATGTGTATATGTGTGAGCGTATATGCATGTATGTGAGTATATACGTGTATGCATGTGTATGTGTGAATATGTATAAGTGTGTATGTGTGTGTAAGTGTGTATGAGTGGGTATGAGTGTGTGTATGTGTTTATGTGTGAGTGTATATGCATGTATGTGAGTGTTTATATGTATGCATGTGTATGTGTGAATGGGTATAAGTGTGTATGTGTAAATGTGTACGTGTATGAGTGCATGTGAGTGTGTGTATGTGTGTATATGTGTGAGTGTATATGCATGTATGTGAGTGTATATGTGTATGCATGTGTATGTGTGAATATGTATAAGTGTGTATGTGTGTGTAAGTGTGTATGTGTATGAGTGGGTATGAGTGTGTGTATGTGTGTATATGTGTATGTGTATGAGTGCATATGCATGTATATGAGTGCACATGTGTATGTGTGTATATGTGTGAATGGGTGTAAGTTTGTATATGTGTGTAAATGTGTATGTTTATGAGTGCATGTGAGTGTGTGTATGTGAGTATGTGTGTGAGTGTGCATGAATGTGTGTATTTGTGTGAGTGTGCATGAGTGTGTGTGTGGTAAATTCTGGACCATGCAGAAAGGAGAAAGGAGAAAACAACAGAACGAGAACTTGAGGGCTGGCTTGATGGGTCAAAGAACTTGACAACCTGAGCTCAATCCCCAGAGTCCACATAAGGGTGAGAGGAGAGAACTGACTGGGAGCTGTCCCCTGACTCCCAGGAGCACGCTGTGACACACACATACAAAAGCACATATGTACATGCACACATACATGCACACTGTAACACAACCCCCCCTCACACCGGCATATATACATAGAGATGCATGCTCTGACACACACAACATACATACATACATACATACATACATACATACATACATACATGTACAAATGCATACACACAATGGTAAACAAGGTTCAGAGGATGTCTGTTCAAATATGTCCAGTCCCCCATCTCAGCAAAACTTCTCTCAGCTATATGCCATTTTCTCTGGCTCAAAGGCCCCTCCCTGCCTCCACTACCCTTTGTGTCTTTAACTCTCATTTGGCTCAACTGTCACTCACATCTCCAAAGCTCATTTTCGTCCCTGTTCCTGCTTCATCCTTTAAGAATAAAGTTACGCAAACCTACAACCTGCCAGGTGCCTGGTTTGTCCCTACTTCTAATACACTTGCTGTAAGGCTGTCTTCAATAACCTTCCACATTCCTGACCTTACAGCTACCACCCGCTCCTGCAGGGCCTGGCCAGTAGCTGAGACAGGAAGAAATGCTGCTTGTTGCATTTGTACAGGAAAACACTTCCAGCTCCAGAACCCACTGGCAGCACACTTGCCAAACATGCATGCTGGCCTTCCGAAGAGCACTCACGCCTTCCTTGCTCAGCTTAGGATCAGATGCCCTGTCACTTCAGGCTTTCTTTACAGCGTTAACGCACATTTCAGGAGAAGTGTATTTTGCCAATTGCATTGCTCCCTTCCTGAGTCAAGCTCGGTCCCTGGAATGATGGAGGAAAGCCAAATATATACCAGCTACAATCTCTAGTCTGCAACTGTGTAACAGTTCTCAGGTTTACTAGCAGTCTGCTCTAACCAGAAATGAATACCCCTTGGGATGAGCCACTGAAGTGTAGGTATTAAACAAATACCGAGGGGAAGGATTGAGTCTCAGAGTCTGAAAGGGGGGAAGACAGAGAGAGGGCAAAGAAGAGTCATAATTCAGCAGGTAGTGTGACCCGGCGTCTGTTCTCGGCCCCTGATGAAGCTCACCCTCCAAGTTCCATCTGAAAGGGCACGGGAAGGGTAGGAAAGTACCTTCGCAGCTCATTCATGACCTTGAAGGCCTTCCCCATGTGGGCAGCGTTGACGGTTACGGTCCTCCGGTTCTTCTCTTCATCCTCAGCCTGCGCTGTGGGCTGAGGGCTTGGCTTGACACTGCCAACAGGAAGAGGGAGGGAAAGAGAGATCGCATATTAGGAAGCCCAGTGGTGTGCCTTCCCCGCTCCGATAGGGTTCAGCACCCACAGGGGGCATCCCTGTCAGCCTGATCTTCTCATCCATGGCTCAGCCGTGGAGGAAGTGCTGCAGCAGCATGTCTGCGTGACCTTCGGGTGCACAGCACGTGTCTCTGGAGGGAGCCAGGCTCCAGCTCAGGTTCTTCGACCGAACGACCGAGCACTGTGACTTTGTAACAGATCTTTATCCTCCATCTAACCTTCATTCTCTCCCGCAAAAAGAAGTGATATAAGCACTAACACTGGCTACAAAGGGATGCTGGTTCCCTTAAGATTTAGTAGGAGCCAATATGTGACAGATACTGTATTTCAGTTACATGGGAGACATGATGGTAAATCAGACCCCAGTCCCCGGTCCCTCTCATCTCAAAATTCAGAGGTCAGTGAAGGAGATCCAAGTGATGCTCAAACATCAAATCTTAACCATTATGATTCCATAGGAGCTACAGAAGCACAAGGGATCGATTTGGTAGAGAAAAAAAAAACCTCCAAAAAAGCAGAGACCTAGCTGCGAGATTCAATGTATCCTGGTTCAAAAAATAAAAGCAGTGTCCCAGGCAACAGGAACAGTGGGCACAATGACATAAGGGGGAAAGTGCTCAAGGCTCAGAGAAAGTAGAGGAGCCCTATTAGTCAGGAGAATTGTCCTCCTGGACCAGTGAAAGGGCAGGAATGGGTGTTAGACAGAAAGCATCCATAATCTAGAAAACCCACAGTGGCCAGAGTATTGAGAACAGGGCTCACTTGTAAAAGCATTTAGGATCCCGTAATTCTGCTGAAGGATAGAAGGAGCAGACATAGCTGGGCGTGGTGGCGCACGCCTTTAATCCCAGCACTCGGGAGGCAGAGGCAGGTGGATTTCTGAGTTCGAGGCCAGCCTGGTCTACAAAGTGAGTTCCAGGACAGCCGGGGCTACAGAGAAACCCTGTCTCGAAAAACCAAAAAAAAAAAAAAAAAAGAAGGAGCAGACATCTCCCATTTGTGCAGAATTGAGGACCTACGGTTCCTCCCGGCTCTCGGCCCTTGAGGGTGACCTCCTTGAATGCCCCTACTCAGAGGGCCCTCCACGTGTTGCCACCTCACCTTGCAAACTGCCGGCAACAATGATGCTTTGTTAAGAGGCCTGCATCCAGGCGGAAGCCCTACAACTCAGTCCCAGGAGCTCTGACACCATTTTCTGGCCTCTGCCAGTACCAGGCACACACGTGGTACACAGACCCACATACATTCAAAACACTCATACACCCAAAAATATAATTTAAAATTTCAAGCCAGGAACTAGAGATGGCTCAGTGGTTAAGAGCACTGGCTGCTCTTTCAGAGGTCCTGAGTTCAATTCCCAGAATCCACATGGTGGCCCGATCACTGCATAATAAATAAATCTTTAAAAAACAACAAACAAAAAAAAAACTCAAGCTAGAAAATGTGGTCAGAAATAGGACTCGCCCAGCAAAGATGAGAACTTTGCATCCCAATGCCAGAAGAGTATTTCTTACTTCCTAAAAAAGCTCTATTCCTATTAACTTTTGATATGCAATTCTTTATTAGAAACTGAATTTTAGGGGCTAGAGAGATGGCTCAGTGGTTAAGAGCACTGACTGCTCTTCCAGAGGTCCTGAGTTCAAATCCCAGCAGCCACATGGTGGCTCACAACCATCTATAATGAGATCTGATGCCTTCTTCTGGTGTGTCTGAAGACAGCTACGGTGTACTTACACATAACAAATAAAATCTTAAAAAGAAAGAAAGAGAGAGGTGGGGAGAGAAAGAGAGGGGGAGGGAGGGAGGGAAGGAGGGAGAGAGGGAGAGAGGGAGGGAGGAAGGAAGGAAGGAAGGAAGGAAGGAAGGAAGGAAGGAAGGAAGGAAGGAAGGAAGGAAGGGAGAAAGAAAGAAAGAAAGAAAGAAAGAAAGAAAGAAAGAAAGAAAGAAAGAAAGAAAGAAAGAAAGAAAGAAGAAAGAAAGAAAGAAAGAAAGAAAGAAAGAAAGAAAGAAAGAAAGAAAGAAACTGAATTTTATTTCACAGTGTCAAACAGAAGTTCAAAATTTCCCACAGGTTCCATTTATTGATCTTATTATTCCCATTCCCTAGTTCACAAAGCTTCAAACACATAGTGATCTTTTTTCTCTTTATTTTTACTTTCTAGCCAGTTGCACAGGTCAGTTTATACAAATATTGCATTATTTTTATAGCTTCATAATGTCTAATTTCAGACAGGTTAAGTCCTCAAGCCTTTGATTATTCTTGAGAAATACCTTGTGTGTTCTCCCTAGTCCCTTTATTCTTTCTACAAATTTTCATATCAGCTCGTCAAGATCCATGAAACACCCTGTTAGGCCTTTAATAGAAACCGCATTGAATTTACAGATCAATTTATATTGAACTAGTATTTCTTTTAAATTATTTCTTCCTATCCATGAATATGGGAGACCCTCTTTTTATAGAGGGTATATATGTTTTAGTGTGCGTGTGTGTGTGCGCATGTGCACGCGCCTAAGTGTACATATGTGCACTTGATGCATGCAAGAGCCCACGGAGGCTGGAAGAGATTTCAGGTCCCCAAAACTAATGTTACAGGTGGCCGTGAGCTGCTGTGAGAGTGCTGGGAACTGAACTCTGGGCGTCTGCAAGGGCGGTAAAAGGTCTCAACTGCTGAGCCATGTCTCCAGCTCCGCAGGTCCTTCCTAAGGTCGCTCCTGCTTCTGTGGATTTCTACCTGAAGATCTTAGACACAATTGTTACATTTTGTCCTATGTATATTATAGCTTATCTTGATATTTTATAATAGAAATTGTCCTCTTTAAGGTACATTTAAGGATGGTTGAAATTTGTGCAATGCAACTACATTTACAAATTGATCTACTAGCCAACTTCCATACTAAATTATCTCACTGTATCAAGTTATTTGACCATTGGGTTCAATTAAATGTCCTTTGTAGATAAACTTTATATTATCAGTGTGTAATGCCAGAGCTACAGAGATGGCTCAGCCATTAAGACCACTTACTGTTCTTGCAGATGCCCTGAGTTACACAGTTCCCAGCACACAGCAGCTCACAACCATCTGTAACACTGCTTCTGGGGACCTGAAATCCTCTTCTGGCCTCTGTGTGGGGGCTCTTCTCCCCTCTCTCTCTCTCTCTCTCTCTCTCTCTCTCACACACACACACACACACACACACACACACACGCATGCATGTGCACACTATACTCTCTTTGTGTGTATGTGTGTCCCAGGTAGGCTTTATACATATGATTCTCCTGCCTCAAATCCCTGAAGGGCTGGATGATAGGTCTATGCCACCAAGTCTAGCTTCTTTTTTTTTTTTTTAATCATTTTATTCTTGTGGATATTTTGTTTGCATGTACTGGGTACAAGTGCGTACCTAGAAGCTGTGGAGGCCAAAAGAAGGCATCTCATCCCCCAGAAATGGAGTTACGAATGGCTGGGAACTGCCTACAGGTTCTGAGAATCAAAACCCAGCCAGGTCCTCTAGAAGAGCATCAGTGCTTTTTATTGCTGAGCCATGTCTCCAGTCCCTTGAGGTTTTTTTTTTTTTTTTTTTTTTTTTCCTTTTAACCAGTTTGAATTACATAACTCTATTCATCTTTGTGCATCTCTTTACTGTGAAAACTTTTGTACTGGCTAAGATGACAAAATAATGCCAGGCTGGCTTGGGGCTCACCATGTAGCCCAGTCGGGAAGATCCTCATCACAGGCCTCATTCCAAAGATACCCCGATGTCTCCCATTACGTGTGCTTATTATAGGAGTTTGTTAGATGCATGTTATAGAGTTAAGAAGACATCCAAGTTGAATGTGGTGGCACATCTCCATAATCTCATCACATGGTCAAAGCAAGAGGATTGTGAATTGAAGGTCAGCCTGGGCTACATAGTGAGTTCCACACCAGCCTAGGCTAGATAGGAACATCCTGTCTCAACATTGAAAGGAAAGAGAAGATGGTGGTGGGTTGGGGAAGAGAGGAGATGGAAGGGGAGGGGAGAAAAGGATTCTTTTATATTCTTTATTTAGTCTTTTAAATCATATTTATACTGCACTTTACCAGATAATTACATATAGATAGATAGATAGATAGATAGATAGATAGATAGATAGATAGATAGATAGATATGTAGTTTTTCCTTTAATATTTCAATGTAGGTTATATTAACATAGAACCCTATCTGTATTCCTGTAGTACATATCAAAGCTATAAAATAGTGTACAAATATCCATTGTAAATATTGTAGTCACAGTCTGAAGATGCTTAAAGGCCAGGATAAGAAAAGCTAATATGGGGCTGGTGAGATGGCTCAGTGGGTAAGAGCACCCGACTGTTCTTCCAAAGGTCCAGAGTTCAATTCCCAGCAACCACATGGTGGCTCACAACCATCTGTAATGAGATCTGGCGCCCTCTTCTGGAGTGTCTGAAGACAGCTACAGTGTACTTACATATAATAAATAAATAAATAAATAAATAAATAAATAAATAAAAGAAAAGCTAATATGGAAATAACCAAGGCCCTACTGAAGTCCTGGACGGGGAACTCATAAAAATTCAGACACCCGACAGCTCCACTTCACAAAATGTGGAAGCTATAGAACAAGCAGTCTGTCCTGGAGAAACGGACAATTCTCTGCAGAGACTCTCCCGTGCTCTCTTTCACTTTCCAGCCTTCCAAAACAGTCCAATAATTCTAAATGTGCTTGTTCATACAACACTCTTTACAAAGGGGTCTCAAATGTGGTCTGCCTATAGAGAATAACAACATGTATGATTCACACGGGGCTTCCCTGACTCGCTGATATCCCCAGCGTACCCCAAACCCTTTCCCCCTGATGTGGAGGTCAGACTGGACACTAGCAGGAACCAGGCACTTTCTCCTCCTGCAGTCAAGAACCCTACAAAGACACAGCTAATCTGGTTTCTCAAAGATGCAGGCTCCTTGGTGACCTCACCATTGTTCAGGGAGCAGGACATTAAAGAAAGAGTGCTCAGAGACTCTGAGATGTTTAGAATCTGATTTGAGACTCCACAGTCAAGAGCAAAGTGGTTTCCCAATGGCCTCAAACTTTCTGCACAGCAGCTTATACTCTCAGCAACACTGTGCATTCATGAGCATAAGCGTACACACATGTACATACATGCACACATACATGTACATACATGTACATAAGTGCACACATACATGCACATATGTACACACATGTGTATATAAGTGCACAAATACATGCATTTATGTGTACATATACATATGTACATAAATGCACACATACATATGTGCATACGTGCATGTATACATATGTACATGGGTACATACACATATGTACATGAGTACACACATACATGTGGCTATAACTGAACACATATAGGTGGCCATGATTGCACATATGCATACACACACTCAAGTACCTCAACCCAGGATACTTGCCCAGGGACAGAGTTACCAGACCCTGCCTTTTCCTCGCCTAGATCTCTCTCCCCAGATATAGTTCATCATCCACCGGCGCTGCACCATTCTGGCTCGTGACCCCTAAATAAGGCTGGTGGATCCTCTCCTCACCTACGAAGCATAAGGCCACGTTGATCCGTGCTGCAACTCTCGTCCAGAGCCTATGGCCACACTTTCCAACCTGCTCAGAGCCGGTCTAGAGACTCAGCCTTCTAGGTCTCATGAACTGGCAAGAGTACACCGCCTATCAAATTCCCTATAAAATCAGATTATCTGTCCCCTTTCCCCTCAGACCAATATACCCTTCAGTATGGTCTGACTCAGTGTCACGAAACAATGTCCAAAGTTTCATGACACTGAGTCAGGCCATAGTGAAGAGTAGACTAGGTAGCTAACCCTGGGGGAACTCAGAAGAAATAGTCATCTAAGCCATCTACTGCATAAGCCTCCACCGACTTAGAGCACATCCGATGAACGCACGCGATCAAATGACTAAGGATCCGACCCAGCAGTTAGATTCATGCACGCCCTGTTTCTAGTCAACTCCCTTGCGAGAGCCAACATCGATGCAGCGGATGATTCCTTTAGCCCGAGTGGTAAAAAGGCCAAGGACTGGAGCTGGAGGGATGAAGAGTACTTGGCTGCCTTTGCAGAGGACTAGAGTTCCGTTCCCAGCACCCGCCTCGCAGCTCACCACCTCCTGACACTCCAGCTCCAGGGAACTGCATGCTCTCCTCTGCTCTCCATCAACAGCAGAATGCATATGCTTACACACATGCACACACACATGCACATAAATTAAAAAATAAATAATTATTTTACAAACACAGGCTCAGCACCTACCAAGGGTTCAGAGAAAGGAAGTATGACAATCAGCTGTACGTGTCCCAGGTGCCACTGACTCCATTCAAGAAGTCAGGATAAGCCAGGCAGTGGTGGCACACGCCTTTAATCCCAGCACTCGGGAGGCAGAGGCAGGCGGATCTCTGAGTTCAAGGCCACCCTGGTCTACAGAGTGAGTTCCAGGACAGCCAGGGCTACACAGAGAAACGCTGTCTCATAAACACACACACACACACACACACACAAAAGTCAGGATAAGGGCTGGAGAAATGGCTCAGCAGTTAAGAGCACTGACTGCTCTTCCAGAGGTCCTGAGTTCAAATCCCAGCAACCACATGGTGGCTCACAACCATCCGTAATGAAATCTGATGCCCTCCTCTGGTGTGTCTGAAGACAGCTACAATGTACTTACATATAATAAATAGATAAATCTTTGGGCCAGAGGGGGGCAGGACTGGAGTGAGAAGATAATAATAATAATATTTTTTTTAAATCCTCAGCCTAATGTCACAATCCTTACCTATTCTCCAGGCATGGTGCACACACCAACCTGAACTGAACCCTAATCGCCACCCTGGCCTGGCTTACACAAACATTGATGAGTACCGTTATGTGTTTCTCGGAAACTGTCCACTGCAGACGGAATTCTCCCCCTCCCTTCCAGCAGCTCAACCTGCCTGTTGATATACCTCAACCTGCAAGGGCCACCTCAGCCTTACCTACCCTAGGCAGCCCTTGCAATGTCATCCCTGACTGTTCTCTTCCTAAATGTCCTAAATTCCTATCGTATTTCTAGCGTGTACATAGAATGTGGCTGTGTGTGACCATTTCTTATGCATTAGTATTTATCTAGTCTTCCTCCCCTGACATGAGATTCAATGTATCGGCAGGCAGGGACTGTGTGTCCAGGGACTGTCCGTTGTAACAGGACCCCAGACCTTCACACGAATGTCTCTGTGGTGAAAGTACCATTCAGGCTGGAAAACTCAACATGAACCAGCCCCACCTGCCAAAACTAAAACAAAGACCAGATCCATCCGAGTCCACAGTTCTAGAAAGGTCTCTAAATGCACTAACCTTGCTTTTTGGCTTCTCTAGTTCTGCTTCTGGCTAACTGTTCTTGCCAACATGGGATATGGTTTTTGTGCTGAAAGCTCATCCTGAGAAAAGCTCAGGACTACCCTGGGATCTTGAACACCCAGCAGAGTCATAAGCTAGCTGGCTAGTAAAGACTTTCTATTGGCTTAAACCCATGTCTAAGCAGACTTCTCTGGTGAGTCCCCCACAATACTCTATGATGTGCAACTGAGTCTACCTGGCATGGGATCATGATATAGTAGGCCATCGTTGCATGGTATATGGTGCATGCAAAGGTGGGTTTGGAGCTAAAAACCTTTCATTTGTCCTTACAAATGTTAGTTAGTAAAACAGGGTGGACTATGCCACTGGCTGAACCACCACCAACAACTACAGACTGATAGTAGAGTAGGCCTCAAGGCTCAACTATAAATGAATACACAGAAACTGTTATAAAACTATACATAAAAGATATACCCCAAGCTGGGCAGTGGTGGTGCGCACCTTTGATCCCAGCACTTGGGAGGCAGGGGCAGGTGGATCTCTGAGTTCAAGGCCAGTCTGGTCTACATACAGAGCAAGTTTCAGGACAACTGAGACTACACAGAGAAGTCTTGCAAAAAAGAGAGAGAGAGAGAGTGAGAGAACAAAGAAAATAAACATGACTGTGCCTCTCATGAGTCCACCCCCTACCTCCCCTGCCCTCTAAATCCCAAAGCCTGCAGCCAGTCTTGTCTTCTCCCCTACTGTTATGTAAGTGAATCCACACATACCCCAAACTGCCCTCTCTCAAGCTGTGCTTTCTTTCTGGATCCTCTGCCTCACAAGACATAAGCAATAGGAGCACACCTATCCAGGCCAGAAACTGGGCCGTTGTCCTTCGCAGCTTGTTTTGTGCACACACCTGTCCCACACACACATCCACAATTCTAAAGCTGTGTCCTCGTCATCTCTGCTGTTGACAATCTCCTTCTCCTGGCTGCCACCACCACCTCCCTCCCATCTCATCTACTGCCTGGGCTCTCACCATTACCTCCTTCACTGTGGGGTTCAGAATGAACCTCAGAGAACAATCATGGTCTTTCACAATCCTGCCTTGGCCCTGGAGACTCTTCATTACTGTATAACTAACGTATTTGCCTCAGCCTAAACACCTGGGGCTCTTTGGCTTGGTGAAGTGTGTCGGCCTAAAGTACATGTCTATGGCCATGTCTAAAGTACATGTCTTGTCTCTCCTAAGTCTAGCTCAGTCCCCAATCGTCCCGCAACTAGCTAGAAGCCTTCCCTACCAGGAAGGTTGACCAGTTGTCTTCTGAAGAGTTCTTCCTGTCTGTCTTCCCCACATAGTGGGTGCTGGTCAGTGTTGCAGCCGGACGAGGGGAAGGCACTCTGATTTACCACAGTGACTTATCATTTGCCATAATATAAAGCATCCCTCCATGAGACTTCCTGCTATTGCACCGGCGTACAGTCATTTCCTGTGAGACACAACAGACCAATTCAAAGGCCTAGATGGGAGTAAAACGTGAGAGCTGGAAGCTCTGAACATTATACTATAATTTATTTGTGTTGTTCAATTTCCATAAGAGCCAAGTTGAGTAACTAAATCTCAAACTTCCTGAACGAGCAGCCTTGTGAAGTCCGACTCCTTGAGAACCAAGGTGACACCTTAGCTCCATCATCCTAACGCCTGGCGTGTGACAGTTGCTCAGCCGTGAGCCACGAGTAAGTGAAGCTATGTGGGCTAAAGCTACCAACAGCTGTGTGCCTCCTCGCTTCCCCTCTCTAAAACTAAGCATGGCTCTCCCTCCTTCCATTTGCTCCTTTCTCCTCCCCGGGAAGGAGGGGGGCACAGCCCAGACCCCTGCAAAGGTGATGGAAAATCAGGAGGATTGTCGTTGAGAAAAGGCTGGCATCCAGGAAAGAGGAAAGACAGACAGATCACTGATACCTGTTTGTCCTCAGGTTCCCATGTAGGAAAACTCCAGGCGATGATGAACCAAAGGAAAGGCAGGGGGCCTGAAAAGAGAGGGCTTCCAGGCCTGCTTCCAGCAGGAGTTTACAGTTCTAGATAGCAAAACCTCCAGGACATGGCCTGTGTGGAGGAACCCACAGCGGGTAAGGAGCCCAAGCAAGACAGCCACAGCTTAGAGATGAATAATTCCCATCCGAGAGTCTTCACAGGACAAAGCTCAGAAGCAACCAGTTCAACAAAGCCTCTTATGGGATGCCTAGGAACATTATATTCAAGCTAGACAAGAGACAATAAAGACAGGAAGGCAGAAACTCTCCAGTAAGGCCACGCTCCATCCATTGGATTCTCTCAGCAAAGTAACATACATCCTTTGAAAAGGAAAGTCCAAAAACTAGAAATTACCGGTAAGTCCCTCTCATTTCACATTATATTGAAAAGAAGGTGATTTAATCATCAGATGATGTCTTTTAGTTAAGCCTTTGGTCAGAACCTGCAACTCATTGCACAGTCTTTGGACCAAGTTGGCCTCTGCAGGGTCCCCTTCAGAAAATGAAAACAGTGGTCGCTGTCAGTAATACCCTGACAGTTTCACTACAGGCTCATGGCAGACGCTATACCCATTGCACATTAGGTTCTCATGAGGGCATCAGCAAGATTCTGCTTCTCCAAGTCTGGAGAGATGGTTTGGCACATAAGAGCACTGACGAGCACCCAGGTTCAATTCCCAGATCCATGTGGCAGTTCACACCCAAGAGATCTAACAGCCTCTTCTGGTCTTTGAGGGCACCGAACACACGTGTATATAGACATACAAACAGGAAAAGCACATATAGACATAATGAAATAAAATAAAAAGATCTGATTTCTGAACCCATGAGACCTTTGACAGTCTACAAACGCAGGAATTATCCCAATCCTAAAGATCAGGAGAGAAACCACCAACCTGAGATGTCGACCTCTCGGCTGATGAGTATGTCTAGTCACCACAACCCAGGCTTTCAGAAACTCTGCCGTCAAGTAACACCATTTCTACATGAGCTACACATTCTTTCAGCGGGATCACCCGGATCCCAGCATCAGGACGACGCCTTGAAATAACCCACATAGGCACACACTGGATATGCACGGCAAAGCTATGATCCCCAGGGGGGCAGTTGACCAGCCCATATTTATGGCGCGTTGACCACACTGAAGCATCTTACATCTGTTACCTAGTTTCATCTTCAGAACCACGGTGTGAAGCTGGAACTACTATCTCCCTACACTCTGAGATGAAATTGTCCAGAAAATCCTACATAATGCTAATTTTTCTGGACTTGTCAGCCCTTTACACGAGCCAGCCATGATCATGAAAGTTGTTGGTAGTTGCTGCCATGTCTACTACACCCTCCTCGGTGACCAGCTGAGAGAGAGAGAGAGAGAGAGAGAGAGAGAGAGAGAGAGACTAAGTCACCTTCCTGAAGGCCTAATTCAGGACTTCCCTTAAAACTAGGATGGAACAAACAAGCTATATAAAGATATAAAACGCTTGAGTTCATACAGACAGAACTGGGTGAGAAGAGAGATACACTCCTGTGCTGTGACTTTCTGAAAGCCAAACTTCCAGAAGGCTTCCACCAGGCTTGAAGGGGAATGTTGAACTCACCGTGTAAGCCACTTAGGACAGAGGCCATGGTGTGTATTCACAACTTAAAAGGGAATGTAGGGAGCTGCAGAGATGGCTCAGTGGTTGAGAGCACTGGTTGTTCTTACAGAGGACCCAGGTTCAGTTCCCAGCACCTACATGGCAGCTTCTGACCTCTATAATGTCAGTTCCTGGGGACGAGATACTCTCTCCCAACCTCCAAGAGCAACAGGGACACACTTGGTACACAAACATACATGCAAATATTTGTACAATAAAATTAAATAAATCTTTTTTTCAATAGGGAAGGTTAGCCTAGGCATAGGCTTAGTATTTTTTTTAAAAAAACTTATTTTTGATAGGGGTTTTTAATGTTTTAACCTCCCTCCTAGCCCATCACCCGCCAGAGGTAGTGGAAAAGAAAGGGTATTCAGATATGGGGGAAGTGGACCTGATTAGAAATAGTTCTTTGGGGTAAATCCAATCTGTGTTGTTAGGATGTTAGCAGTTCCGTTTACACATGTCAGCAGCAGCAGCTCAATCTACGTACAAGCACCATTCACAGATCAGCAGCCGTAGTTCAGTGTGCAGGTCCAGCAGAAGCCTTGAGGCTCTGTTGTATGTTGCTTAGTAGTAGTTTCTTGGCGCGATTTTCATCTTCAATTGTCAGGATAGTAAATATGAATCAGCAGCGGCAACACAACCCAGCAGAAACAGCCAGGCCTCCGCTGAGTTAGAGGAGCAACCAGGACCAGAAGCCTCCAGGAATTCTCTGCCATGCCTCTCTCAGTGAAGTGAAGATCAGCTAGAATGCGTGACCAATGACGCCATGGTAAAGCCAGCTATGTAAGAGATGTTGCTGTCTGCTGAGTCCTATTTATACTCCCTCCAAACATCATGTGTCCTCCCACAGGTCTTTTGGTTTGGTTTGGTTTGGTTTTTGGTTTTTGAGACAGGGTTTCTCTGTATAGCACTGGCTGTCCTGGAACTCACTCTGTAGATCAGAGGAACTCAGAAATCCGCCTGCCTCTGCCTCCCAAGTGCTGGGATTAAAGGCTGCGCCACCACTGACTGCCTGGCTGCTCCCACAAATCTTGCCT
Organism: Mus caroli; assembly: GCF_978045245.1. Taxonomy (NCBI): domain Eukaryota; kingdom Metazoa; phylum Chordata; class Mammalia; order Rodentia; family Muridae; genus Mus; species Mus caroli. The sequence goes on along the minus strand of NW_028227270.1, from coordinate 62,245,185 downwards.
CAGCAAAAGCCCATCTGAGTCTGGATCAGCTGACACAACTCTGCCAATTGGCCTGAGTTGGCAGAGGCAGGAAGACGCCTCCAGAACAGCGCCATAAGTTTTTTGATGTGTTCCTTTCTAGGAAGTCATGACAAGCGATGACCAGGTAAGGAACGGCAAGGTGTACCGATACCATCCGGCGTCATCCGCTGTCTGGGGGGGTCGCATTTCTCTTCCTTCTGAACACCATGCATTCTTTCACGTCTCTGCTTCAGCAAAAACATCATTTGACATAACTGACTTTCCAAAACAGCCAAAACTTTCCACTTCACTAGGATCTTCACAAATCATAGAAGGTTGCATCCTAAGAGTCACTGAACTTACCTAATGACAACAACATAAAAACCTTAGAACAAAGCACCTCAACCTACTTTTTACATGGTTTATCACCGGTCTGTTCAATTCAAGCTACTTTTAGAGATCATCTAGAAACTTAAAAAACAAAAAATAGGTCATTTCCATTGCAGGGATATCATCCAATAAAGCAGGTGATCAATCAGAACACACCCAGGAAGGTGTTCTGGTCTGAACTGGCCTTAACAAGCTAAAACTTAACAAAGAAACCCAAAAAAACACAAATCTGGGTGTGAAGTGAAAAGATCCCTTTTGCCAACTGTGTTCCCTTTACACACTGAAAAAGAAAAAAAAGTTCAAGACCTTATTGGAAAAAAAAAAATCCAAAGTGGAAAATTTGATTTCTATTGTCACCTCTGTAATGATGCACTTCTGTTTCAGGAGGTATGGGAGCCCAAAACTTTCTTCACAAGAGTCTACTCATGACTTTTAGGGTCCGGCCGAGGGCTCAGTGACTCTCAGCAGGAATCCGAATAGAAAGCAATGTTATGTTGCTGGACATATGCCCTGTGCTGGGTCTCACTGACATTTTACCCGGGTCTCAGGTCAAGGGCAGACACACAGCAGCTCCTTGGAGTACAGGCACAGGCTCCCGGCCATGAGAGCCAGCTGAAAATACCCATCCTTTGAGGACAGCTCATCAGCAGTCACAGCAGGGTTGTACCTGAAAGCCCTTCTCAAGCAGGACCCCTCCTACCCTTTCTGGGATGAAAGCCATACAATCTAAGATAAGAAGAGCAGATAGCTTCTCCTTTTGACAACTCTTCCAAAGGATGCTTTTCTCTGCAACCACTGCCTGTCTGGACCTCAAGGTAGGAGTGTGTGTGTGTGTGTGTGTGTGTTCCCTGTGTATATGTCTGTGTGTGTGTGTGTGTCACTGTGTGTCTTTGCCTGGATTGTCTGTGTGTGTAGCACATACCACAACATTTATAATTTTTATCATGAAGTCCATTTGAATTGCTGCCTAACTGGCACCACTATCCATTGCTACAATGTATCTTCCCGATTTGAAATCCCACACCTGTGAGGTGGTCCCCACCTTTTTCTACCCCCCTGGCAAGCATCTCACTTTCTGTTGTTACAAATGGAATTTATCTTACAAGTGGAAATTTTATTTTAATCCATCCACAAGGTTGATTTTCAAATCTGAAATAAAATACCAATAGCAAGGGCAACTGTCATTTTCAGTGCTTGAGAGAGGGGCAAAAACGGGGTGACAGGGAGGAGGGGAGAAAATGAATCTGGAAGACCTGGAGTCCCCAAATCACTTTTCTTCACTTGTGAAGCTATAGCGACTTCCCCATGGAGGAAGATTTAGCATTAGAGGGCTGGACATTTTCTGATCTAAATCTGGAAGACCAGCAGAGAGCTGGAGAGCTTGGGAAGGTGTCAGAGGATGCACAACTCTGCAGTTCTTGTTAGGGTCTTAGCCTGAGCAAGGTGCATCCAGCCCACGCCCACCTGTGTGCCACAGAGCATCTATAAAGGGAGGTAAAAGTAGATCTTTTGGAAACCTTAAAAAAATAATAATAAGAGCTGGAGAGATGGCTCAGAGGTTAAGAGCACTAGCTGCTCTTCCAGAGGTCCTGAGTTCAATTTCCAGCACAAAATGGTGGCTCACAATCATCTGTAATGGGACCTGATGCCCTCTTCTGGCCTGAAAGTGTACATGAAGGCAGAACACTATATACATAATAATAATAATAATAATAATAATAATAATAATAATAATAAATTGCCAGACATGGTGGTATATGCCTTTAATCCCAGCACTCAGGAGGCAGAAGCAGAAGGAGCTCTAAGTTCGAGGCCAGCCTAGTCTACAGAGTGAGTTCCAGGACAGCCAGAGCTGTTACATAGAGAAAGAAAAGCCCTGTCTGAAAAACAAAACATAACAAAAAATAAATAAATAAATAATAAATACAAGAGATGTGAAATCCTGTGAGTCTTCAACAACAACAACAGCAATAATAATAAATACAAGAGGCACCTTAATAATAATAAAAAGGTGGAGCCTTGTGAGGCACCTTAGTGTGCAGAGATAACTTAAGCACACTTTCCCTACATTGTCCCCATGCGAACAGACCCACATAATCTGCTTTGGATAACCGACAAGGAAAATCCTAAAGGCTTGGTTAGCCCCTCAGGGCACAGCACAGAAGCAGGGTGTCCAGGAATAACATCAGCTGCTGACCAGGTACCGCATACACACTGCCTCATTTCACCTTCACACCAACCCCACAAAGAATAACTTTACTGTTCCCTTTACATATATAAAAAAAAAAAAAAAGAAAGAAAGAAAAGAAAGAATTCAGTAAAGATGCGATTCACACAAGGTCATCTGGCTTATAAAGCACTTTACTATGTCTGTCCCTCCAAAATCCATGTTTTCGATTAATATTTCAAGGTAAAAAGTACCTTTGTACCCTCATAGCAAAGAAAGAAAATAATTCATAGAAATCTCTTGGCTAAAATGCCTTAATACTTAAAAATAGCCCCAATTATGTTTTACCAGGTTAAATGTGGACTAAGCAGGAGCAGAGACTCCTCTGGTCCCTGGAGTTGGGCTCGTGACCTGGACCAATCACTTGGCTCTCAGCCTTAGTTTCCAGGAAACCTACAAACCAAAGCTACATCCATCTCTTCCTTCATCTTGAAGTATTTCTAGTGAGGTTCAGATAACCAGCTTGGTAGCCAGGGATGTCCGGGGAGCCAAGGATGTCAAAGGTTTCCGTCTTTCTCTCACCTCTTTAGTTAGAATTGCTCACAGAAGTCACCAGTTAAGGTTGAGATGCAGAGACTAAGAGAGATTGGGGTGTCTGTGTCATAACCTCTCCTCCTATTGCTCAGACATCTTTGTGGTGGGGGGTGGGAGGGAGAAGGGTGCAAGAGCAGAGCTGGTGGAGGGCTTCAAGGAGACTGTGTTTTCCCAGAGAAGAGGGCAAATACACACATGAACTCACAGCAGTTATGACGGCACACACGAGATCTATGCAAGCCCAAGGCCAGACAAAATCCTATCCGGGGACTGGGGTAGGGGGGATCAACAAAGTCTACCCATAGCTGGGAAGATACTAGCATCTGATAGCTGCTGGAGAGAGGGAGTCCATTTTAATAGTGTAATAGCAGGTATATGGACAGCTCGCCAGGGCAGACCTCACACCGATAGTAACTGGGTAACACAAACTGGACTCAGGTGGTTGAGAAAGGGAAGCGAGGAGAGAGAGAGAGAGAGAGAGAGAGAGAGAGAGAGAGAGAGAGAGAGGGGAGGAGGAGGAGGAGGAGGAGGAGAAGAGAGGAGAGGAGGGGAGGAGAGGGGAGGGGAGGGGAGGGGAGAGCAGAGGAGGGGAGGGGAGGGGAGAGGGGAGGAGAGGAGAGGAGAGGAGAGGATAGAGAGAGAGAAAAAGAAGCTGGATGGGTTAAGTAGGTGGGAATGGGTCTGGAAGGAGCTGAGGAAGGGAAAATGAATATAATCAAAATGCACTCTAAGAAATTCTCAAAGAATTAGTAAAACTCGCTTATGTTATTAGTTAACTAGAAAGTTACTTCCCAGCACCCGCTGTTTGTGGAGCCATGCAGTAGTCAGTGAGGAATACCAAAAAAGTAGAAGCCACCATCCTCAGATGAGGACATATCTCCAAGTCTGAGGACCTGTAAGTCATACAAAACAGAAACACAAAAAGACTTGCTGGGCGTACCATTCCGGTCTAAAATACGAACAAGAGGTTTAGCCAGGTGAGGTGACACAGGCCTTTGATCCCCGCACTCTGGAGGCAGAGGTAGGCAGATCTCTAGGAGTTCCATAATGGGTCTCAGGACAGCCAGGGCTACATAGAGACCCCCTATCTCAGCGTCCCCACCCGGTCCTCCAAAAAAAGAAGTGTTTATGTAAGAACATCAATGAGGACTGAAAGGACCATGTTTTTCCCGAAACAAAATGGGAATTTAAAAAAAAAATTCTGAGAATGGAGGATTTGTGGTGAGAGAGACGGTGTGTGGGCAGCGTAACTCTTGGTGGGTACAGAGATGCATCAGAAAGAGAGCCAGGAGGGAGACGGAAGACTTGTTAGGAGAAGGCGACTTGTTAGGTTGGTTTGTAAGTTGTCCCTAGAACAGGCTGATCTGAGCAGCCTGCTGAATGTTGGAAATTCTCAACTCCTCTAGACAAGAAGCAAATGGGTACTCAGAAGCCGCAGACATCAGCTCTCCTCACAAACCAGTGAAGAAGAGCTCTTAGTATAGGGACGCTGAGCTGTGGGCAAGACCGCTGTCCCCGCAAGCTCAGATGGTGGCAGCCTAGTGCCAGCCACTCATGCAGGTGGACATGGTCCAAAGCCTTACACTTCTTTCCTCGCTGCTTCCCTCTGCCAGCCACCAGGCCATTGAGAGAGAGCAAGGACACTGTCCACCTCTTCCCCAAGGCCTCTAGATGCCCCGTTGTTCAGGAGAATCCTGTTTTGAAGAGAGCCCAGAAAGAAACTGCAAGAAACGTGGTCTAAAAAGTCCTAGGACCATGGTTCTCAACGTGCGGGTCACGATGACCCCTAGGGGGTGTCAAACAACCTTTTCACAGAGGTCGCCTAAGACCATCCCAAAACACAGATTCCTAACAGTAGCAAAATTATAGTTATGAAGTAACGAAAATAATTCCATGGTTTGGGCGTGAGGGTGGGGGTACCATCACAACATGAGGACGGGTATTAAATGGTCTCAGCGTTAGGAAGGTTGAGAGTCACTGTCCTAGACTCTTCTTGTGAGTGGGACTATCAGAACGCACTGGCTTCTTAAGCTTTTCTCAGACAGAGGAGTGAAATGTATCACACCTGTTCTCTCTCACAGGGGCCCGACTCAGGACAAGCTGTGCACACTTGTTAAAGTATTCTGCAACCTCACCGGTTTAGAGGAGCCGGTTCCCGTGAAACCAGCAACTCACAACTTAGAGGGGAAGCCTTCTTGCCTCTCCCTGTAATCCTCTCTCCTCAAAGAAAATGGTAAAGCCCGTCCCTGGGCGCCAACCCACGGATGAGGAGGTGGTGGCACGAAGACTTCTGCTCCATAGTCTGCCAAACTTGGCCCTGCACAGAACACCTTCACAATGGGAAGATCAGCTCCTCGGATAAATGAAAACTGTCTGTGCTCCTGCCTGCCGGGAGACAAACCCTAGCCAGCCTGTTCCTGCTCAACCCGAGTACTAAAATGCCTCCAGTTGGTTCCTATTTCATTAAAAGTCCACGAAGGGAGAAACAAGAGCGCCTGAAAGACACAGACCTTGCAGCATCTCTCAAACTTTTTGATACAGGCGAGATGGGTTGTGAGCAAATGTCACCTATCTGGGTTTCTTCTCCCTTACCTACGCCAGCGCAGAAGCCAGTGTCCACCAACATATACACACAACAGACCCGGGTGGTAGAAAAGCCAGCCACTTGGCATGGTTCTCGAAAATTCAACCACCTCAGTGTGAACGAGGCTAGTGCCCTCTCTGAGGTCAGCTCTGCAGTGCCATCAAATCACCCCACCAAAGACAGACACTGTGAGGACCGGGAACGCCTCCCTGAAAAGGGCAATCCCGGTTCAAGACGGGACTATTCCCAACACAGGCCGGGAAGTTCCGTCTTTCCGTGTGCTCCACTGCCCAGCAAACCCAGATTTCCCTTGGCAGGAGCCGGGTCTCTGGAGCTTTGAGCCCTGGAAGAGGTAGGTTTCCAAAGAGACTTTTCTGCCCTCGCTCTGCTTTGGGGTTCTGCAGTTGCCAGGATCTGCAAACCTGCCTAGCTGGTGCAAACAAATGGTGGTTACACCTTACGCTCGCTCGCTCGCTCGTGTTTTCTTACACATGCATACTGCACTCACCACACTTACACATACGTACCTTTCGCCCTCCATTGTGGGAGGCCCGGCAGGGTTAGTAGTCACCAAACTGTGCATGCACCCGGGAACTGGCGCTGCTCGCTGGGTTCTCCCAGCAGACCCGTGAGGGACCCTGATCAGCAACCGTGATTCAGCATGGCTGCAACTGAGACCTCCTCCCTCCCAATCCTCCTTCCTCTTGACTTACTCGCGGCAGGCTTCTACCGCAAAAGCGACGGTGCTAGAAAATGTCTTACCCAGAGCTCCCTGCAGCCCTTTCAGCTGCTAAAAGCAGCAACCCACTCGCTTCCCCTCCCCCGCAGGCTGGCTTCTCCTCTGTCTCCTAGGAACAGCCACAGCTTCGGCGGCGGCGGCGGCGGCGACCCAAGGGCTGTGCCACCTTTCCAGCTGTTTCCACATCTGCTCAGGCATCCCCAGCCCTAGCGACTAGCCCACCCCACAGTCTCCTGCCTCCTCGGCTGCACTACAGCGGATCAGAGGGAGCCTCTCTAACGCTAACAGAGAAAAGCTGACCCCTCCTTCTCTCCTCCTCCTCCTAGGCTGTGAGTCTGTGGGCCTGGCCAGATTGCTGGAATGAGGAGGCCCCTCTGTGGCCTGCAATGGAGTTTACCCACCTGGGAAAATTCACTTGTGAGTAATGTCAGCCGATTCCCCCTCCCCGAGCCCACAGTAGTTCTGAGATGCGACATTAAGACAAGTGGGTTGGAGTGTGTGGGTGTCACAGAACTGAAATGAATAAGAAGAATTAGACATGGGAGCCAGGGCCAGATGCGTTATGTGGGGAGAGGGGGGGGAGGTGCAACTGAAACAAACCCCCAGTATTACAAAATGCCAAAGACCATTGCAGTGATCACCACAAAAACACCACAACAGAACCGCTTTCTAAGGTCTGCCATACTGAACCTTATGCAAGCTGTAGCTCCAACTCACAACGTCTACTACTGAGCCCCCATCCCCCAGCCAGAGCCCCTGCACCCTGTTAACCTCTAGATGTTGGTCCTACCTGGAATGGCTCCTCTAACCCTGATCCTTGAGTCTTTATGGAAGCGCAGTAAGTCACAGGTCTTCTGAAACCTTCCCCAAATCACACCAGTGACAGCTGGTAGCCTCCAACATAAACTTCAAAGGGTATTGCTCTTATTGTTCACCTCCCCCTAACTGAGTGTCCGAGGGAGTTGGTTTTGTTTTGTTTTGTTTTTTGTTTTTTGATTTTTAACATGCCTTGTTTCTAGAGCTAAAAGACTATCTTGTGGAAAGCCGACCGGAAGCTAAGTTTGTGTCTTCTAGAGCTAACCAGGGCTTAGAGATAATTGGGTCCATTAGTGGTGAAAATTTTCTCAGAAGCTTCCCCAATCAGGAAAGGAAAAGCCAGACACGAGTACCCATCCATCCCTTGCTTTAGGACTCCTCACCAACCAATACACCCGGCCTCTCTGGAGGCTCGGAGCAGCACTGGCTGAGTGGGCTTCCACTGGGTAGCCTATGACCTCACACTCAATCCTTCATTCCCAGGACACTCCCTAAAGTCTCTGTCAACTCTACTAATTGCGAGTTTACAAAAGTTGCAAAGGTCCTGCTTTCTTTCTTGGTATGCCCTAGCCATCTGCCTAGCGGTGCCACTTTCCTGGGCTCTCGAGTCTGTGGGAACCTCAGGAGGATATAAACGGCACGTGTTGCTTGTACAGTTCGGGCCTGCTAAGTTTCTTCAGTTGTTTCGCAGAGTTCAAGCCATCAAGCAAAGGAAGGAACACAGGTCTAGAAGCAGCAGGTGTCGATAACTTGGACTTGACAGAACATTCTGACCCCAAACCAGATGAGGTGTGAGTCTCAAGGTTTATCTCCCCAGACACACCAGTGTCCCCTTAGCTGGGACCACAACCCAGAGTCATTCTCCATCCTAGAAGAGCACTCACACCCAGCAGCTCTGTGTCTTCGCTTGTTCACAGCCAAACCCCTCCTCTCTCTCTCTCTCCCACCGCTTCCCTCCCTCCTCTAATCAGCTTCATGCTTCTGTTCCAGATATTTCCTCTGGACATCAATCACAGGGACCACAAGAGGCTGAGCATCACAAATAAGGAAGTGGAATCCCAGAATCCGTGCCAGAGTGCAGGCAGGCCACTGGGGTAGGCAGGCAGCTGGGTGAGTCACAGGAGGGATATAAAACTGACTTCCCTTTGTGTGTGCCTTCATTCACGTCTTCGCCATACAGGAAAGGGGGGAGGAAAAAAATCTGAGAAGGAAATCCTTAAGGACTGAATATACTCACGCTTCAAAATGAATGACTAGAGCCAACATAAAGCCTCAGGTGGTTCCCTTGCAACCTACCTTTGCCATATGAGGAACCAGCGTCAGCCAGATGTGTCGGATCACACCCACTTGTCGTACCACCCATTCTCCATCAGCCAGATGTGTCGGATCACACTCACTCGTCGCACCACCCACGCTCCATGAGGCGAAAGGAAGATGGCCATCCAGGAAAACCATCCACCAGAACTAAGGGTAGCAGAGCCAACGGCCCTTCTCTATACTACTGGAATATTTTTCTGGTCTCTGCTACATTTAACATCTCCTACCTGTTATCCAAGCATTCTGTGGGCCACAGTCTGATCTGTTCAGTGTAGGCTAGTGCTCCTGACTGTACTTCAGTCCCAAGAGGGGCTGCTTGGGGTTCTAGTAGACACACTCAAAAGGACCAAAGTGGTTCCTGACTGGAGGAAAGTCCCCATCCTTGGCCTGTTCTGAATCTATGTCAAAGCCCGCTCCCCACTCCACAGGTTCTTCCCAATGCCTTGAGCGACCTCCACAGTTAGCCCAAGCGCACCTGGTGAGCCCAGATCTCCATCCCAAAGTGACTCATCCGGTCATCCATGCCAACTTTGTTCTGAATCCTCCAGCTCTTACTTGGCTTGAGAAGAACTAGGGTTAGAAAGTAAAACATTTTCAGTCTGGATTTGGTCAACAAAGTTCTCAGCACTGGTACTTCATCCGGAGATACTTGGGCCGACGGTGCGTTCCCATAACTTTCCTTTCACTTCTTTTCTGGCTTTTCCCTCCAAGTTTTCAATGCTTTGCATTCTTACATCTGCAGGCACTGTAACAGCGCCGTGTCTCGAAGCACACTGTGTATCTGAACCATTTACTTCGCTGGTTAAAGGTGTAAACGTCAGAGGATCTAAAGCACTCAGCAGACAAAGGCAGGTGGATCTCTGTGGGTTCGAGGCCAGCCTGGTCTACAGAGCAAGTTCCAGAACAGCTGGGGTTACACAAAGAAACCCTGTTTCAGAAGAAAGAGACAGAGACAGAGACAGAGACAGAGACAATATTCCTTATCTTGATGGTTTGGGGTGCCAGAGAGATGACTCTGTGGTTAGAAGCATGCATTGCTCTTGCCAAGGACCTGAATTTGGTTCCCGGTGCCCAACTCATGTGGCCACAACCACCTGTGACTCCAGCTCCCAGTGACCTGCATTCAACCATGCACATATGCAAATACACATACACACATAACTAAAAAAAAAAAAACCTTTTAAAAAGGAATTATTGTGCTGTAAAAACACCTAGAAGTGGAAATTCTGCATAATTTATATATTACAAAAAGAATACTGGGTAGTAGGGTTCTACCTAACACCTGTGACATCAGAGCCCAGGAGGAGGAATTTCAATAAGCCCCATGGGTGACTGGAATCCACAGCTAGATGAGAAGACCGAATAGACTTTAGGATCCTAACAGGGCACAGTGCAGGTGTGCTTACCAGAAGCAGACGTCATTTTCCCTTCTACATGAAGAGATTAATATCAGTAGCTATCTCCAAGAGTCCTAAGGCTTAAAGATGGGAGTGAAGCATGAAGCAGAGATTGACTGTTCTTCCAGAGGTCCTGAGTTCCTGAGTTTCTAGCCTAGGAAAAGCATTAGTTAACAGCCACTAGTTGTTAACTAGTCCCATAGTCGTCTTTATCTTCTTCAGGGCTATTAATAGTAAACATCTGTTACCCATTGATCAACATGGAACAATATTCAGCAGGGGAGGGCATTGTGTGGAGTTGCCACACACCCCCAGTGGCCTTGCTGCTGAAGGGTCAGCAAGGACCAGACAAGACCAGAGCTAAGGTACTGCCCGCCCTTATCTCTACACCAAAACTTCCCACAGGTTTGCACAGCCTCAAGGCTCATCATTTGCTATTACGCCTCTACTTTAGAGATGAGCCAATCAAGACAAAGCTAGAAAGGAACTTACTTAAGACCACTCGAGAACCAAGCAAGCTGAGCATGGAAACCACACCCTCAGGTGCCTGTCCCAGATACTTTCCACCTCACTTCCCGTTTAGGAGTCCCCCCCCCCCCAAAGACTTTATATAGAGCTGGCATCCAACGCTTCTAAACGCCTCCTGTAGGAAGATCCTCTGGTCACCAGCCAGGCTTAGCCAGTGAGGAAACCATTGGACCCAAGAGTCGGAGCAAAGGCAGAGTGAGGACAGCACAGGAGGCAGCTGGCACACCCCTCAGGGCTTTTTAGTTTTTCCAAGAACTCTTTCCCTTACCAAAGCTGCAGCCCACAACTGGTGCCCCCTGCTGGTAAGCCTGTGTATCTCTCATAGCAAAAGCGAAACCACTTCTCACAAAAGGAAGAAACCCCCAGCTTCCTCAGTTCACAGATTCAAGAACAAGCATTGATTCAGCTTTAAATTAATGGCTGCCATCATCTTCCCCTTCACCTCGCCTTTCAATTCTTTTCTTTCTTTTATTATTTTGTATTTATTTATTTACTTACTTACTTATCTATTTATTTATTTTTGGTTTTTGGAGACAGGGTTTCTCTGTGTAGCCCTGACTGTCCTGGAACTCACTCTGTAGACCAGGCTGGCCTTGAACTCAGAAATCCACCTGCCTCTGCCTCCCAAGTGCTGGTATTAAAGATATGCACCACCACTGCCCCCCTCAATTCTTTTCTTGATCCAAAGAAAACCTAGTCGTTTTACATAAAAAGGTTAAATACAGATGACACGTTCAAGGCCTGCCTGAGCCAGAGAGTGAGTTCTAGGTCAACCTGGATAACTTAGTAAACCTCGGCCTCACACAAAAGAAAATAAAGGTGAGCCTGGGGATATGGCAGTTCTGTGGATGCGCGCTTGTAGAGCGCTTGTGAGCGCTTGATTCCATCTCTGCTGTGAGCGGGTGAAGGGGAGCTAAAGACGTGGTAAATATCCATGATCAATGATAGCATGCGATTAATTCCACCAAGGCTCACTGAGCTCTGCGGTGAACTGCGGCAGGCAGCTATGGCGTAAATTTCGATGAACTTGGTACAGCTAGAAAGCCCAAGAGTTTATAGACTGGCTGGAAGGATTCCACATATGATGGTAATAACTGAGACTTGAGAATAACTGAGAGCCCATCAAAAATCAGCAGAAGACAAATTTCAGTTTGGGGAAAATTTAGAAACAAACAAACAAACAAAAATGTTTAGGGGGCTGGAGAGATGGCTCAGCAGTTAAGAGCACTGACTGGCACCGGGCATGGTGGCACACGCCTTTAATCCCAGCACTCCGGAGGCAGAGGCAGGCGGATTTCTGAGTTCCAGGACAGCCTGGTCTACAAAGTGAGTTCCAGGACAGCCAGGGTTACACAGAGAAACCCTGTCTCGAAAAACCAAAAAAAAAAAAAAAAAGCACTGACTTTTTCCAGAGGTCCTGAGTTCAATTCCCAGCAACCACATGGTGGCTCACAACCATCTGTAATGGGATCCAATGCCCTCTTCTGGTGTATGTGACGACACCTACAGTCTAAAAAAAAATACTTTAAAAAAATAAAAGTTTAGATCTTACTAAAACTGTGGTGGGGGGTTGTTGTCATCACTCATGGCTCAGTGGTTACGAGCACTGGCTGCTCTTGCAGAGGACCAGAGGTGTTCCAATTCCCAGTTCAACATCTGTAACTCCAGTTCCAGAGGATCCAGTGCCCTCTTCTGGCCTGCAAGGGCACTGCACACAGTGATGCACAGACATCCACTCAGGCTAATAACCATACACATAAAAATGAAATCTTTTTTTAAAAATAAAATAAAGGGATGGAGAGATGGCTCAGTGGGTAAGAGCACTGACTGTTCTTCCGAAGGTCCTGAGTTCAAATCCCAGCAACTACATGGTGGCCCTCAACCACCTGAAATGAGATCTGATATCCTCTTCTGGTGTGTCCGAAGACAGCTACAGTGTACTTACATATAATAATAAATAAATCTTTAAAAAAAAAAAAAAAGGCCAGGCATGGTAGCACAGGCCTTTAATTCCAGCACTCTGGAGGCAGAGGCAGGCAGGTCTCTATGAGTTCAAAGCTGGCCTGGTCTACAAGGTGAGTCCAAGACACCCAGGGCTCTGTTACACAAAGAAATCCTGTCGAGGAAGAAAACAAACTCAAAACCAAACAACAGCAACAAAAAATGTATTAGTTTTTTTTTTGTTTTTTGTTTTTTTTTTTTTTTAAGATTTTAATTACTCAGCCAGGCATGGTGGCACACGCCTTTAATCCCAGCACTGGAGGCTAGCTTGGTCTTCAGAGTGAGTTTCAGGACAGCCAGGGCTATACAGAGAAACCCTGTCTTGAAAAACAAAAAACAAAAACAACAAAAAAAAAGATTTTAATTACTCATATGTAGGTATGTATTTATGGGGATGTGAGCGCAGATATATTCTGACCACAGGGGTAGGCATCAGATCCTCTGGAGCTGGAGTTATAGGTGGTTGTGAGCCACAGGGTGGAGCTGGGAAACTCTCTGGTTCTCTGCAAGAGTGGCATGTGTTCTTTACTGCTGAGCCATCTCCCCAGACCCCAGTCTTGTTTCTTTGAAGCAGATCTCCACATGTAGCCCAGGCTACTCTCTAACTCATGACTCCTGCTTCCACCTCCAAAATGCTGGACATTTTCAAACAGGGCATTTATCAAGCGGGGAAGAGCGGGGGAGGAGACTTGCTTCATTCGGGCATGGTGGGTGGCACATGCTTCTAATCCCACTAACTCAGGAGGCCTGGGTAGTAAGATCTCTGTGAGTTTTAGGCTACCCTGGTCTAGATATACTTTTCCAGGTCAGCCAGGTCTATGTAGTGAGGTGCTATCTCAAAAAATCACTTATCATTGTATCTGCAACTAGATCATCTCGACTTCCCATAACTTACAGGTGTGACTTTAAGATACAAGTTTAATACACTTGTATATGTATTGCATTCGCTTTATATTTAAAGAGTAAAATTTGTAATTTTAACTACTAAAAAAAAAATGTCCAGTACTATGGCACTGAACACACCCACCTCTGCTTTACACTTCCAGGACACTTTCTATGTTTGTTTGTTTGCTTGTTTGTTTTTCGAGACAGGGTTTCTCTGTATAGCCCTGGCTGTCCTGGAACTCCCTCTGTAGACCAGGCTGGCCTCGAACTCAGAAATCTGCCTGCCTCTGCCTCCCGAGTGCTGGGATTAAAGGCGTGCACCACCACTGCCCGGCCCAGTTCGCTTTCCTCATTGCCTCTATACCATCTTCCCCCCAGAGCCAGCTAGCCGGTGTTTATTACCTGCTTGTTTTATTGTTCTGGGGATTAAGCGGACGGCTCTATAGGTGCATCCTTCCCACTGAAGCTCCACCTCAGACTTAGGTAGGTTTTATCTCTAGGGTATCCCAGATAAATGCAAGCTTCCATTAGTCAGATCTGTCTGTCTTGACCTGCCTCTGTCCCTCAGCTAACCTTATTTTCATGTTGTGACACGTCCCGGAGTTTATTTCTTACAGCTTGGCAATACTCCATTTTACTTATACATTTGCTTGTTGGTGGACACTGGGCTGGTATTTCCCCTTAGAATAGAGCAAAATCTAGCATTTCCCTAAGGTGGACATTTTTAGCTGGTTTCCAGGTTTTTGATATAATGATGGCCTTTAAGCAAAGTTTGTTCTCCTTTGAGCTTTCTCCTTGGGCTAAGTTGTTCCAAATGACATCACAGAAACAAAGGACCTGAACACTTTAGTATCTCTCTATTTTTTTCTTCACTATTTATTAAACAAATCTGTGCTGTATTTCACTGCCCTTGCCTGCTGCTTCCTGACGCTTGGTGACTAGCGCTGGCAGTGTCAGCTATGAGAGGACAAGCACTGGACCAAGAGCACAGAGAGAATGTCTGCAGAGGGAAGAGAGCTCCCATAAAACTGCCCCAAGTCTCACCACAATCTGGATTTTTCTCAGTGTACATACACATACTCTCTCTCTTTCACACACATACCATATACACACACACTCACACACCACCCCCCCACACACACACACACACACTCTCACACCACACACACCACACACACATATGCATTCACACTACCCACACACACATACCACACACACACACCACACACACTCTCTCACACACACACCACCCAAACACACACACCACACACATACTCTCTCTCACACACACACATATCAGACACACACACTCACACACCACACACACTTACACAGACACTCATACACCACATACACTCTTACAACACACACTCACACACACACATACACACTCATAAACCACACATACATACACACACATATACACACCACACACACATATATATACTCACACCATACACACACAAACACACACACCTATGCACCAGAGATCCCCAAGGCCAGTTCTCATGTCCCAGTGTTTACTAGAAGGACTTGCTGACCTCAGAGCTGAAGTCATTGGGATGACACTGGTAAGTATACGCTCCCAGAAGGGCGTAGCGAGCAGGTCCAGAGAGAGAAAAGGTGAAGACAGCTGCAGTGTACTTACATATAATAAATAGAGAAATCTTAAAGGAAAAAAAGTACGGGCTGGCAAGATGGCTCAGCGGTTAAGAACACCGACTGCTCTTCCAAAGGTCCTGAGTTCAAATCCCAGCAACCACATGGTGGCTCACAACCATCCGTAATGAGATCTGATGCCCTCTTCTGGTGTGTTTGAAGACAGCTACAGTGTACTTACATATAACAATAAATAAATCTAAACAAACAAACAAAAAGTACACGCTCCAGCAGGAAAGCAGAGGGTTGGCAATAATCACACTGCTATAGAGCCTAGGCACAATAAACAAGGGGATGGTGGGGACACTTCCTAAGTTCACATGCCTGGATAAAGGCCAAGCTCACAAATGGGCCATTTAAAAGGACAGCAGCACCAAGCCAGACATGCTAACATTTTACCTACTGCAACCAAATGAAGGTTCTTTTTGGCCCAAACCCATACAGCTATGGAAGAGACTGTCTGTTATACTTCAATCCAACCGGCTGCAAACCATCATTAAAAGCAGTTATACCAAGAGAACAGAAATCTTGACAAAGCCCAACAGCGGCTTTTTAAATTCGGATCATGCCATTCCTCTACTCAAAAGCCTTGAATTGCTAGGCAGCACCCTGTAATCTCAGCGTTCAGGGGCTGAGAAAGACCAATCATGAGTTCAGAGCCACCCAGGCTGTATGGGCAGCCCCCAGCTGGCCAGCCAAAGTGAGACCCTGTCTCAAAAACTAAACACAAAACAAAACCAAGAAACCCTCAATAGGCTTTCAACTCATTCGTTCAGAGGGGTTAATAGTCTGCTTCTCTGTTGCTGTGATAATTACCATGGCCCAAAAGCAACTTGGGGAAGAGAGGTTCTATGTGGCCTACAGGCAGACACTCCTCTGCTTCCCAGGAGTGTCAAGCTGACAACCATGTTAATCATCCCAGAGGCAAAATCTTTACAAGGGTCTACTTCCCAAACCATAACCTGGTGCTCCCACCTCACTGCCTACTCCTGGGCCCCTCTTCCCTCAACTACAGCCGCCCTAGTCAATGGCCAAATTAAAACCTTCCGTATTAATTTAGTAAGAAACTGAATTCAGACACTAAGAAGACCCATGGTGCTCTAGACCTGAAGCTAGAAGTTCAAGCTCACTTACTACTTTTTGAACCATCTCGCTGCTCCAAAACTGACATGACTAGTTTACAAAGGAAATTTCCCAACATACACGCCCTCTCAATTACAGAAAACTGACCTGCATCTTCATCAGAAACTGGTGAAGAGTCAAAATAAGGAGACCAGAAGACCCTGTCAATCACGGAGCCCGTTCCTTCACAGGGAACCTCAGACCATCAGTTACTGTGGGATGGCCTCAATCTAGGATAACTGTCAGTTTTTTAGACCTATTAATTTGTGTGTGTGTGTATGAGTATTTGCCTGCGCACATGATCGTGCACAGGGTGCGGGCCTGTGTCCTTCAGAGGTCAGAAGAGGGCACTGGATCTGCTAGGACCAGAACTACTGACAGTTGTGAGCTGCCATGGGAATGCTGGAGATCACCTCAACAGCAACAAGTCAGCTCCAGCCCCTGCTGCCGTGGCTCACTAAAAGTCTCAGGTGACTGCTATTTCCAAAACTAAATAAATTAGTCTGCACCCTACAGCCGGTTTGCTATTATTAGTCTTGGCAAAAACAATAGAATTTAAATGGCTGGGTTTTTTTTTTTTAACGGTCTCTGTGACCTCATATTCAAAAGGGCCAATGACATAAGGAACCCAATCTATCATGCTCTGCATGTCAGCTGAGCAGTGGGACTGTCCTCTGTGTCTTTGTAAAGCTAGTTCAAACACCTGTCACATTTCCCCGTAACAGAGCCCCTCCTGTCTATAGGCCCAACACAAATGCCGGGACTCTCATAATTGTTTAAGTTCTCACCATCCAAACCAAACTATGGGTGTCTTAAGAGGAAAAGGCTGGCCCCCAGTCAGCTTAGTAGTAAATCTTCTGTTGGATGTATAAGAATGAGTCTCTCACAAAGACTTCTATCAAATCATAAGAGATCGAAACAATTCCATAGTCTAGGAAATAAGTTGACTTACCAGGTTAAACAGCAAACGGAAGTTCTCTCAGTCTACAGATTCACCCCTCTGACCCAGAGTAAACATCACCCAGCTCGTCCAAGTCTGTTAATTCTCCATCCTCTTGAGAAAGCTTCATGATACAAATATCTGGTAAATCATTTACAGATCAAGCAAAGGCTAATGCTAACATCTATGAACATACCGGAACAGTCTGCCCTTCTAAGCAGGGCAAAACAGTGTCCACTGTTCTGACCTCAGAACTCACTCTGTCACACCTTCAGAAGGGCAGCTGAGCAATCTGGCACTCAGAAGGCAGCGGCAGGCAAATCCCTGAGTTTGAGGCCAGCTAGGACTATGTATGTGAGAGCCAGCTCGCCCCCCCAAAAAAAACATTTTTAAAGCTGCAAGATTCCTATCTCCTATTTTTAATACTTAATAGTAGGCAAACTGTTTAAGTTATGAACCTGTAGCCTGGTGCAACAGAGGTAATAGGACCTCGTCATAGAATGAGAACTGAAATCAGAAATAATACACATGAACTCTTAATTACTTCTTAGGTTTTCAAGGAACTTTTTATCAAGTGGGGGGGGGTGGGAATATGTCATTTTTCATTGTTGAGAGCAGGAAAAAAAGAGAGTACCTCAAGTCATCTGCTATCGGGCCCTGAGGAGAAGACAGGAGAAGACAGTCCCACTTAGCCTGGTAGTTCTTGGCTGGTCCTTCCAAAAAGCCCAAAGAGCACCTATCTGTGATCCTAGCACTAAGAATGCAGGAGGATGCCCAAGAATTCAGGGCAACCTGGTCTACATGGCAAGTTTCAAGCCAGCTAGGGACACACAGCAAGAAAAGGAAGTAGGGTGTAGGGAGCAAACCAGGGCAAAATAAGGCTGAGAGAGTCTCCCTATCACACTGACACTGGAATTGGAAGAAACTATCAAGTGTTGATGTTAGACAGCTCACACCCATAAACTAGCTAAAGGCAGGCAATGCTCAGACCCACCACACTCCAAAGCACACAAGGAACAACCTAAAATGCAAGTGATCCAAACCAAGAGTGTAAGCGGCAAAGTCTACAATTCAACACTCCTGTCACTTGTGGTCTTGAGGCAGGGAACCCTAAATTCCCAATTCCCAACCAACCTCGGTCTCTTTCCTAAAATCGAGAATCCACACTACAGTATAGCACTTTATGAATCTAAATCACTTCTAAACTTTAAGCATTTGAAATTCTGGGGTCTGGAGATGGCTCAGCTTTTGAAGAGGACCCCACACCTGGCAACTCAAAGCCACCTGTAACCCAGCTCCAAGAGATTTAACACCTTCTGGACTCACACATGCAACTTCCCTTTTCTCAAAAATACAGTTTTAAAAAAAAAGTATTACCATCTTTAAAGATGTCCCAGGTCTGTCAGAAATGGCTCGGCTGGGAAAGGCACTTGCAGATCCTCAAACCCAGAAGGCAGAAGAGCAGCCTTGCAGAGTCTTCCACGGGTGCTGTGTGAAAGGCACGTGCTCACACACTCACACAAAAACTAATGTAAGGTCCACGCTATCTTTTAACTAATGGTTATTTTAGAACTTAAAGTCTTTGAAATACTAAGAGCTTCACACTGGAGCAACTTCATCTTGAAAAATCAGAAAATACCCAAGCATGAAAAACGATTCTCAAAAGGAGTGGCGAACTCTATCTCCATCTCCTGTCAAGATTCTCACAGGTGAACCAAGACATCAAAAAGCTCCACATGCCAGAGGCTGCTAGGGGAAACACAGTAAGCTGCTTACAAAAACATTGCTGTTTTCCTTTCCTACTATTCAATTACATTCATCACTAAGGGTGAACACTCCGACACTGGGCTGTTACTACACCAGGAACTGTGGGCTAAGTCACTATTACTAAAACGAATCACCTCACAATACCTACCAGCTCAGTCTTTTCATCCAAAATAACCGAGGAAAGTCTGAGGTAACATGTAATGAGTTTTAGATCTTTTCCTGTATCCTAGAGGGACCCCCCCCCCAAAAAAAAAAAGCCTGCATTAGATCTTCAAGTGTAGTTTCAAGCAGGAATTTAAGGGAAGCAAGCAATTGTGAGCAAAGAACTTCAACTTTTTTTCTTCCACGGCAAACACACCCCTATACAGTGTTAAATACATGACCCAAGCATCAGCTCTCACTCACGAAACTCACCAAACTAGCCAAACAGAAGTCCTCTCACCTCTTTAACAGCCTTAGTAATTACAGTATTTTGGCAAGAATCAGATCTTAGAAATTATTCAGTGACAACTTAAAATGTGGGGTTCCAACATTAAAATATTTTAAAAGGTAAAAAGAAAAATCTTTTCTCAAAAGCTTGATGCCATAAGGCTTTGGGCTTCCAAAATCCGAGTCAAATTTTTACCATCCCGTCAAACCCCGTAAGTTAACGGGTACTCTGAGCCCACCCACCAGGTTATACATACTCTCACTCAATCATGTAAGAATTGAATTCTTTATTTGTGATATCCATAAACGTTGCTATTCTATGTTTCTATCCAGGAAGGCAATTTTCTTCTATTATCAGTTTTTGTTTTGTTTTTTTTTATAAACAACAACTTGAATTCTATTGCATGAAGGGCTACAAATACACATTAACCAAGCAGAATACAGATATTTTGTTTTACAACTTGCACCTAAAACCCCAGTACACACAGCTGCTTCAGTAGCTACC
This sequence comes from Mus caroli, assembly GCF_978045245.1. Classification (NCBI taxonomy): domain Eukaryota; kingdom Metazoa; phylum Chordata; class Mammalia; order Rodentia; family Muridae; genus Mus; species Mus caroli. The sequence continues at coordinate 62,225,345 of NW_028227270.1, read as the reverse complement.
GGAGCAGTTTGGGGCTACTGCCCAAGCTATGCATAGCAGTTTACATGTTCAAATCTCACGTAGAAAAAGTGACTGATGCGGGCTGTTAACTACACTCCCGGGAAGCCCGTCTCAGCTACAAGTAAATGTGGACCTTTCAAGTCTGCAGAATTCTGATGGCAAACTGCTAAATCTGATGAAATTGTCCTGAACAAGTAAGTTGGTTTTTCTTAACCAACCATCTTGCAGCTATACTGCCACTCTACCAGCAGATGGTGCTACATCCGCTGGACTTAAAAGAGGACAAAGTTCAGACTTAGGGAAGAAACGCTTTTTTTAAACCTGCTCTGAAAATACATTTTAAAAAACTCATTTAGTGTTAGGGTAAAATAGAACCCTTATTTGTAACTATTCATTACAGACAAACCAATAAGGAAGAAACTAGGTCACCTAAAAAAGTTTTAAACAGTTTATATGAATGAGAACACATGCTTTAAACACAAACTATTTCTTTTAAAACTACACAGTACATGTTTTGAAGTAAATTCTCATAGAAAGAACCAACCATGTCAAGATGATAAGCAAATCGCTTATTACAAAGAGATGGATGCACAGGACTAAACAGCCACATCCACCACTTCAGAAAGTTTTTGTCTGTAAAAGGTAAATTCAACATCACTAACTGGGCAAACAGGAAGAAAAAAAAAAAAGAACCCACAAGACCTCCTTTAAGCTTCTCGAAGTACACATCAAAACCTAACAAAAATATCCTTTAAAATGTAAGGAGTGGATCCTAGAAAAAAAATGTTAGACATGTACGGTCAAACACAATGATTTATTAAAAATAAAACGTAAAAATGATTTTTGTACATATGCTTCCAAATTTCAGGCATGGGATCCAAGTAGGTTTCATAGAAAACGCTGTAGCCAGGTATCAAGTCCTTACAACAAAGTAAACTACCCTCCCGCCCAACCCCCACCCAGGTGTTGCTACAGAATCAGCAAGTTCACTCCCGCCCGCCCACCCGCCCCCCAAAAAAACACAAATTAAAACAAGACATTTTTTTTGCTAGTATAAAAACGACCAAGGTCCAAGTAATAATAAAAAAATAGAGTCCATCAATGACTGTAACACAAAAATGTGTGTGTGTGGGGCCGAGTCCACCTTCGGGGGGGGGGGGGACGGGCAGGCAAGCGGGGGGTGTCGTGCCCCCCAGGGTGAGCGGCTTCCCCCGAGGGCACCTGGGGCGGGCGCGGAGGGCGACGATGGCCGCGCCCGCCGCCGGCATCCGGAACCCGGCTTCTAGAACGAGCCTCCGCCGTAGCCGCCGCCGCCGTAGCCGCCTCTGTACGGTCCACTGTTGCTGCGGCCGCCCCAGCTGCCGCCGCCGCCTCCGCCGCCGCCGCTCTTCATCGGCCCGTACGAGGACTGGTGCTGGCTGTAGCTGCCGAAGCCGCCAAAGCCGTTGCCGTAGTCGCTGCCGCCGTATGAGCCGCCGCCGCCGCCGCCCCCGTAGGCGCCGTAGCCCCCGTAGCCGCCGTAGCTGTTGTATCCGCCGCCGCCACCGCCGCCGCCGCCCTTGGCCAGCCCGTTCTGGTCTCGGCCGCCGCCGCCTCCGCCGCCGCCGCGGCCCCGGCCTCCGCCGCGCCCGCCCCGGGCCGCCCGCGCGCCCCCGCCGCCCGCGTGGATATCCTCCTTGGGCACCGCCTTCTTCACCTCCACGCGGTGGCCCTGGATCGGGTGGAACTTGACCACCGCCGCCTTGTCGGCCGCGTCGTGGCTCTGGAAGTAGACGAAGCCGAAGCCGCGCTTCTTGCCCGACTGCTTGTCGGCGATGATCTCCGCCTTCTCCACCGCGCCGAACTGCGAGAAGTGCTCAATCAGGTCGCCCTCCGCCACGTCGCCCTTGAGGCCGCCCACGAACAGCTTCTTCACCTTGGCGTGCGCCCCGGGCCGCGCCGAATCCTCCCGCGACACGGCGCGCTTCAGCTCCACCGTGTTGCCGTCCACCGCGTGCGGCGACGCGGCCATGGCGGCGTCCGCCTCCTCCACGTTCGAGTAGGTCACGAAGCCGAAGCAGCGGGAGCGCTTCGTCTGGGGGTTCACCACCACCACGCAGTCCGTCAGCGTCCCGAAGGCCTCGAAGTGGCCGCGCAGCCCCGACTCACTCGTCTGCACGTTGAGGCCGCCGATGAACAGCTTGCAGAGCTGCGAGTTCTCCATGTCGGCCGCCCGGGCCCTGCCCCCGCCCTGCGCGCTCCGCCGCGTCGCCGCCGCCCGTTAGCGGTCGCCGAGGCCTCGTCCGAGCCCGGGCCCGGCCGCCGCCGCCACCGCCGGCGGGGAAGGGGCGGGAGGGGGAGGGAAGGGGCGCGCTGCCGGCCCGAGGGCGAGCCGAGGACGCTGGAACCCGACCGGGGCCGCCGCGGCCGCCACCTCCGCTCCCCTATCGGGACACCACACAAAGAGGCCGCTGAAGGCGCGCGCACCCTCCCCGCGCGGTGCGTCACAAGCGACGCCGGGACGCCGGCCAATCGCCTGGCCGCTCGCCTTGGTCCCGCCCACCGCGCCGCAGCGCCGCTCTCGGTCGCGGCCTCCCCGCCCTCCGCGGTTTCCCCACCACCCCGGTCCGGGCCTGGGGCTCCTCGGCGTCCGCGGCTCCTTCCGCCTCCGCGCTCGCACTCGACGCGGAGCCGCCGGGCCCCGGAGGCCGCCTGCCAGAGCCCTCCGCGCGTCTCCGCGGAGCGTTTCCTGGCGACCGCGCGGCTGTTCCCGTAGCCGTCCCTCCCTCCCTCCCCTCGCCGGATGCCCAGGCCCAGCTCCGCAGTGGCGTTCGCGCCAGCCCCTTGAGGGACGTGACCGGCCGGCCAATCAGCGGCTGCTCCTCAGACCCACTTCCGTTCTCTGCTGCCGCGGGACGGGCGCGCTCCTCTCGAGCACTGGCCCGGCGCTTCCCGTGCGGAACCCGCTGTTGCCCGCACGCTTCGTCCTCGCGCGCCCTCGCGGGAATTCTGGCCGTTCCCAACGGATCAGCCCTGGTGGCCCCCGCGCGGGCTTTTTGAAAACTTGACTGTTGGGGGCCGGCCCGCACCCGGCGTCGGCTCCCCTAGGGGCGGCACAAAGATGGAGGGCCTCGGCCTGACCCCAAGGCGGTTATTGGCCGTTTACGGTGGGCTGGTGGCTCGATTAATCCAATGCGACTCTTGCCCCGTGCCACTCTGCCCGCCGAAGCAAGCCCATGAGAGGGAACAACACCAAAGCCCTTGAGACCCGGTAACCCAGACCAGGCCCGAGCCAGGCCTGCGGTAGCCGCTGGCGATGCTCCGCCCTGTTAACTCAGCTGCGAGCTCCTGCGGACATGTTCCTTGCGAGCCAGCCAGGGTTTAATCGGCCCCATCCTTACACTGAGCCAGGCCTGACCCAGCCCAGGCTGACCTCGAACTCCCAAGCACTAGATTACAAGCATGCCCTATGAGATTTCCTATTTTTATCGCCTTCTCACCGCCATCCCAACTATGGTTTGGGAATTAAACCCAGGGGGCTTAACTAGAGTTGGAGCAGTGTCCCCCGACACGTCCTGCCCCCATTCTGTCCCGTTACTTCTCCCTTATTCTGGTACACCCCTGTGACCTGCAGCCAGCAGCTTCTACTGGGCTGCCAACTTTGTGAATAAGAACAGCCATTTTGCCAACTTTATCCATATAACTAGATTAAAAAAAAAAAAAAAAACTGTCAGGGACTGAGCTTAGTGTTCACAGACAAGATCTCAATTTCTACAGTGTCTTAGGGTTGTAGAAAAAAGGAAGCTGGGAAGGAACGGCTTTATTTGGTTTACATTTCCAGATCATAGTCCATCACTGGAGGAAGTCAGGACAGGAACTCGAGCAGGACTGGAACCTGGAGGCTGCTTGGGCTGCTTTCTTATAGTACACAGGACCATAAAGGATGGCCCCACCACCCATAATGAGCTAGGCCCTGTCCCACTGATCACCAATTGAGAAAATGCCCTCCAGCTGAATCTCATGGCATTTCCTCAACTGAAGTCCTTGTGATGACTCTACCTTCTGTCAAGTTGATACACAAAACCAGCCAGTGCATACGACAAGAGAAATGTGGGTTGGTTGGTGGGTTGGTTGGTTGGTTGGTTGGTTGGTTGGTTGGTTTTTCCATTTTAAAATGAACTACATGGCTGAAGAGATGGCTCAGTGGTTAATAGCACTTGCAGCTTCCAGAGGACCTGAGTTCTGGTCAGTTCCCAGCACCCAGGTCAGGGCTTCGGTCTAACTGAAGCTCTGGCCTCCACAGGCACCTGCACTCATGTGCACACACACACACACACACACCTACACATAATTTTTAAAACATTTTAATTTTTTTAAGATTTATTTTATGTGAGTATACTGTAGGTGTCTTCAGACACACCAGAAGAGGGTATCAGGTCTCATTACAGATGGCTGTGAGCTACCATGGAAATTGAACTCAGGACCTCTGGAAGTCAGTTTGGGTTTTGGTTTGGTTTGGTTTGGTTTGGTTTTTGGTTTTTCAAGACGGTTTCTCTGTGTAGCCTTGGCTGTCCTGGAGCTCACTCTGTAGACCAGGCTGGCCTCGAACTCAGAAATTCTCCTGCCTCTGCCTCCCAAGTGCTGGGATTAAAGGCATGCGCCACCACTGCCCAGCTAGCAGTCAGTATTCTTAACCGCTGAGCCATTTCTCCAGCCTATAAAGTAGTTTTTAAGACAGTAACTTCATTGCCCCAAAATTGCATGCCAGGATTTGATACATGCAGCAGGGTGGGGTGGAGTGTGCTTCACATGATTGAACTCTGGAGGGCTAAAATATTAGCTCAGCAAGCAGAAAGCTGGAGGGAAGGAGCTATTTTGGTGTATTATGGAGTTACAGAAGATTAAGAGCCTCCATGGGGTGCTGGGAATCAAACCCAGGTCTTCTGCAAGAGCAGCCAGTGCTGTTAACTTGTGAGTTATTTCACCAGCCTCAGGTCTTTATTGACTTCGTTTTATGACAATTCATGATTATTCTTTCCCATCTCTGTCAACCCAGCTCTTCCTTATCCATCTCTTCCTCAGGTTCATGACAACTTTTGTGACTGTTTAGTTTGACAGGGGCTATATTTTGACTGTTGGGTTGGATCTATGCACTGGAGCCTGGTGAGGCCGCCTGTGGGAACACAAAGGCAACAGCCCCCATTCTTGAATATGTTGTGGCAAATAGGCCAAAAGTGAGGGTAGGAACCCGAGAGTCCCTACGTCACCCATGCCTCACTGTGGATCTGCTCTTTGTTGGACAGACCTCATGCAGGCATCCACAGCTGCTGTCAGTTGTGATTACAACAGCTGTGTCTGGACACACATACACACAAATCCTAAGCCTTTGAGGGCAGTATACCAGACTCCCTATTACAGTGCTTCAGAAAACTCTATTTTCTCCTACACCAGAAGGGCCTTTCTTCCCCTTGAGGTCTAGAAAGGGTTAAAGTAAGGTGGATGCTCAGGCCCACGTGCTGTGTCAGCTGAGAGACACTCCCATGCCACCTGCCTTGCTATTGCAACATTAGACCACTAAAGTTCCATTCTAGTGATCTTTTCTTACCCTCATCTAGTTGTGCAGCTGACCTGGTAACAGGATGAAAGGAGCGGCAAGCAGCAGTGACACCCCAGGAATTAGCACGCTGCCGCGCCACCAGCCGCTTGACAGCTGAAGCAATAGCACCTGCAATGTTAGGAGTGGCCAGCGGGGTGGAGTGGGGGTAGTGAGAGAGAAAGGTTGAGAATGAAGAAGGAAAGGTTGTCAATAGCCACAGGAAGTGCCAGCTCTGGTCACCAGAAGAGTTCCACTATCGAGCACTACCAAGCCTTTAGGGACACCCAGGGCCAACAGGTGAAACACTGGGTGCTGTCAAAGGCTGAGGGGACACCACGCCCTCAGCCCACATAGAGCTGTAGCACTTAAGTGGCCTCAAGGGTCCTAAAATCTGAGGCCTACAAGGAGCCTGAGCCTGGAAGGTGCCACCCACTGTGCCTCCCACCTCCTGCTGCCCAGGCTTCTCCTCAGCTACTTACAATTCCCCTACAGCGCAGTGCAGAAGGACCCTCCAGCCAGCTAGTCAAAGGTGGTAGAGGTGATCCTCCAGCAACAATCCTGTATGTCAAAGCTGGGCTTCTTCATACTCTACTAACCAAAACTGGCGTCAAATGCAAGGAGACATGCCCAGAAGATAAAGGAGCTTTCATATCAACCAGATTGTCTACCATTGAGATCCTAACAGATACAAGATGATCCGCTGCTCTCTGCTGTGTCTTACAGATTCACTGGAATCTTACTGAACGCCTTAGACCGGAGGTTCTCAACATGTGGGTCATGACCCACTCCAGGGTCACCTAAGCCACTGGAAAACATGAGTCACAAGAATACCAAAATTACAGTTATGAAGTAGCAACAAAAGTAATTTTATGGGTTGGGGGTCACCACAACACGAGGAGCTGCATTAAAGGGCATTGGGAAGGCTGAGAACCATTGCCTTAGACTAAGACTGACACTTGCCTTGCTGAATCTTTACAAGGGCCAGAAAGGTTTTGTTGGGTAGCAATCTCCTCTGAGATAAAACCTTCCAACTTTGAGGGAAGCTCCTTAAGACACCGGGGGAGCATTCTGTCCTGCAAGGAAGCTACTTTAACTCAGAAAACAGTAACAACAGTAACTGCAGGAAGTCCCTGAAATTCACCAGATTCACCAGGCTCCTCTCTCCCCTGAGGACCTCTGAGGAATAAGTTCTATAGAGAAAAGTTCTCAGGCCAGTAGACTTGCTTGGAAGACATGTCTCCACAGCTGCCTGCAAGGTGTGTGGTGAGGTACAGGTTCCCAGCTTCCCTGAGCTGTCGCCCACTCTGGGGTGGGCATCTTGGTGAGGAAGCTGTCTTTAAGGCAACTCTACTTCTATAACTAACCCCAATAAAACTCGCTGGCTTACCAAATTGGACCTTGGTAGTATTCTTACCATGGTCTCCTGTTGGCTCCTTATGCAGAGTGAGTAGACATTTTCTCGGGAATGGCACCACATGACAGGTAAATCCTATGCCAGTCTTTCACTGAAGAAGCCAGGGCTATCACCACAGTCGGTTGCCCAAGCTTTGCCTTCTATACCATCTTACCTTCCTGTACACAAAGAGTCAATTCGAAGAAAGACAATAGACTGGAAGCTGAATGGGTCAATGTTACATCTTTCTAAATCCCTTGGCTTCTCAAGAATTTTAAATAAGACTCCCAGGAAGATCCTGCCACTGTGGTATCACTAATGTGCCTGGCTAACTGCACCTCAGAGTAATTATAGTGTTTCTGTCATTCTTTGGCACACACAACAGCAGTCCCCTAAGATTTTACCCTCTAGTGACACTGGAGCTGCCGAGCATTAATTAGTATGAGTGATTCTGTCATGTTCGCACACTGAAGTCACCCAATGGAGCACTTCTTAGAAAGTTACATATGATCCCTGGGGCTTAGCGATGCATGACTGTAGTTGCAAAATGTCACCTGAAACACTGTCTGACCCCAGGTTGCACGTGCATGTTCGATAAGGGGGAAATCAAAACACAGACTAGCAACTTCAGCATCTTGTCTGCGAGTGGCAGGAGGCAAAGTGTCCACCCCAGCCCTTTCCCTCTATGCATACATTTCCAGAGTCAAGGCCAGTTCCCACGCTCATGTCACACTCCTCAGAGTCTGCCTCTCAGATTTCTGTTGCTGCACGGTATCCCTGAATCAGATGATGCCCCGTAAACAGTCAACTTTGCGCAAGGGTTTCATAAGGTCACCTGCCGTGATGATTAATCTTATTTATCTTTCAGCCAGGGACTCTCTACACAGCCCTACCTATCCTAGAATTCTCTACATAGGCCAGGCTAGCCTTAAACTCACATAGTTCCTTGTCCTCTGCCTCCCCAGTGCTGGGATATAATGTGTGTGTCACCACTACAAAACACGATGACTAACGTTTATTGTGTACTTGACTGGATTTAGACTCACGTAGGTAAGACTATCCAGGCATGCCTGTGAGGATGCTTCTGGGAAAAAGTTAAGATGCAAAGTGGAGATGTTCGGGGTTTTTTTGAGACACTGTTGTGTCATGTGATTTTGTTTTCTTTTGTTTTGGTTTGTTTGTTTTGCGAGACAGGGTTTCTCTGTGTAGCCCTGGCTGTCTCAGGCTGACCTTGAACTCAGAAATCCGCCTGCCTCTGCCTCCCAAGTGCTGGGATCAAAGGCGTGCACCACCACTGCCCAGTTTGGAAATCTGCCTTACGAAGCAGACATGTGAGAGGATGTTTTGCTGAAGACAGACAGGTGGTGTTTCTTCTGGGCGTTGCCTAGAAAGGGGGCATGTGATGGCTTGCTAGAGCGGATGCTTGAGAGAACTCCTGATGCTTGAAAGGGGTCTAAATACAACCCAGCAGACAGTGGATGCTGCTGATGGCATTGGTTCACCTTGCCTTCTTTGCTGATCATTGTTTGTCACGACTTCATAGAGAGAAACACACCAAAGAACTTCAGGTGGCCCTCCAGTGGCTTCTCGTCACTTTCCTGGAGCCGGGCCAATTGGCAGAGTGTCCTGGATTGGTCCAGACGGAGCTGCTATTGCTGATTCGAGATTGGTGTTTGAGAGTGGATAGAGTTACCACTGCTGATTTGTGTGACATGAACTGCTGATATCCTCCTTTGTTTGTAAAAGATTTATTTTCTGTAGATGAGTACACTGTAGCTGTACAGATGCTTGTGAGCCTTCATGTGGTGGCTGGGAATTGAATGTTAGTTGACCTCGCTCCGGTCAACTCTGCTCACTCAGGCCTAAAGATGTTTTTATTATTATATATAAGTACACTGTAGCTATCTTCAGACGCACGAAAAGAGGGCATCAGATCTCATTACAGATGGTTGCTGGAATTTGAACTCAGGACCTTTGAAAGAGCCTTCAGTGCTCTTACCCACTGAGCCATCTCGCCAGTCCTGCTGATATATTCCTGTCAACACTGATTGGATTCATCCCCAAAGAACGACTTCTAAGCAGGTCCACATCCCCTTGTCCTATTTACCATCTTTCCTCCCCTACCTTTGGATGGTGGGCTCAAAGTAGGGTCAAAACATTTGAGAACCCTTATTAAAAGTATGTTTGTGTGTGTGTGTGTGTGTGTTTAAATCTAAGTCTACAGAGGTATGAGGAAACTCCCTATCTGAGGGCAGCACCAACCCATGGGCCGGGATCTTGAGTTGAATAAGAAAGAGAGATGGAGTGGAGAGCACCAGTTTTCATCTCACTCCTTCCTGACAGCAGATGCGCTGTTGCCAGCTGCCCCTCTCTCCTCCCAGCAGGATGGACTACATCCCCACAAAACACGGGCTAAAATCGCATCACTTTTGTATCCCGTCACAGCGACAAGTAACGAGATGTTCCAGTCTCAGAAACTCTTTACAACAAGCACCACCGTGGTCATGAAAACTGAACTATTTGCTTTTGTCCCAGGGACACCCCCCCAACCCTGCTTGCTCACAAGGATACTGCTCCCTGTTGCTGTCTGTGATAAGCACCGTGACCAAAAGCAGCAGCTTGGTGGTGGTTTGAATGGCAATGGCCCCCAAAGGCTCACATGTTGGAATACTTGATGGAACTGTTTGGGAAGGATTAGGAGCTGTGGCCTTGTTGGAGGAGGTGTGTCACTTGTTGGAGGAGGTGTGTCACTTGTTGGAGGAGGTGTGTCACTGGGGTCCAGCTTTGAGGTTTCAAGAGCCATCTCTCCAGCCCAGACATTTTCTTTCATAAGTTACCTTGGCCATGGTATCTCTTTAATAAAAAATAATGAAAGTGTTGGGCAGTGGTGGTGCACGCCTTTAATCCCAGCACTTGGGAGGCAGAGGCAGGCGGATTTCTGAGTTCGAGGCCAGCCTGGTTTACAAAGTGAGGGCTACACAGAGAAAACCTGTCTCGAAAAAAATAAATAAATAATGAAAGTAAGTATGACAGGTAAGAAAGGGTTCGTCTCATCACACAGCTTATAGTTCATCCTGAAAGAAAGTCAGGGCAGCAACTCTAGTTAGGAACCTGGAGGCAGGAACTGAAGGAGAGGCCATGGAGGAGTGCTACTTCTTGGCTTGCTCCCAGTGGCTCGCCCAGTGACTTTTTTAGACCACTCCGAACCACGTGCTCAGGGAAAGCACTATGCGCAGTGCCTGCCCCCCTCCTCCCACATCAATCATTAATCAAGAAAATGCCCCACAGACATGCCTCTGGGCCAATCTGAAGAACTGTTTCTTTTTTTTTTTTTTTTAAGTTTTATTTATTTATTATATGTAAGTACACTGTAGCTGTCCTCAGACACCCCGGAAGAGGACATCAGATCTCCTTATAGATGGTTGTGAGCCACCATGTGGTTGCTGGGAATTGAACTCAGGATCTCTGGAAGAGCAGTCAGTGCCCTTAACCACTGAGCCATCTCTCCAGCCCTGAAGAACTGTTTCTAACGGATGTTCCTTCTTCCCAGATGACTCCCAGGCTGGCCTCGAACTCAGAAATCCGCCTGCCTCTGCCTCCTGAGTGCCACCAAGCCCGGCTCACGGAAAACATCTTAATTTGGTGGGCCACACTGATGTGGCTGGGGACTTAGCTTTTGCTCTTCATTCTAATGTCTGCTTCAAAAAGCACAGAGCCTGAAAATGTAAGAAATGTTAAAAGTGCAGAAGGGCAGCCGAACCCAGTCGTAGTTAGGGTTTCACTGCTGTGAGCAGACACCATGACCAAGGCAACTCTTATAAGGACATTTAATTGGGGCTGGCTTACAGTTTCAGAGGTTCAGTCCATTATTATCACAGCAGGAAGCATGGCAACACCCAGGCAGCCATGGTGCTGGAGAAGAAGCTGAGAGTTCTTTATCTTCATATGAAGGCACCCAGGACAAGACTCTCCCACCCTGGGCAGAGCTTAAGCATAGAACTTCAAAGCGTTCCCCCCCCCCCCCCCCCCCGTTGCTCCGCTTTCTCTAACAAGGCCACACCCACTCCAACAAGAAACACACCACCCACTCCAACAAGGACACACCTCCTATCAATGCCATTTCCCAAGGGCCAAGCAAATTCAAACCATTCCATATATAAAGAAGACTTATTAAAATGGCTTACAGGCTGTGGCCCAACTAGTCCAACAATGGCTGTCTACCAGTAGAAAGTCCAAGAAAGCAATTGTTCAGTCCATGAGGTTAGATGTCTCAGGCGGTCTTCAGTATACAACAGAATCCAGAAGAAGTAGGCTCTAATGCTGGTAAAGGAATGGACTTACCAGCAAGAGCAAGCAGGCAAGAGAGAACGCTTCCGTCTTCTCTTCCATGTCCTTTGTATAGGCTGCCAGCAGAATGTGTGGCCCAATCACTTCTCGGCCTTTTGGCTAAAATCCAGTGTAGAATGTGTGGCCCAGATTTTAGAAAGCCATTCTAATGGTCATGTCGGTGGCTCTCACTAAGCCTGACATTCTCATTTCTAAGAAATCTAATTTTATTAAGCATTTTCCCACATGCCTATGTGCCATTCTATCCATCTGGTGTAAATTATTCTATCAAAGTCTTTGCCTATTCTTTTTATTATTTATTTCTTACATGTACGTACACTGTAGCTGTGTTCAGAAACACCAGAAGAGGGCATCAGATCTCATTACAGATGGTTGTGAGCCACCATGTGGTTGCTGGGATTTGAACTCAGGACCTTTGGAAGAGCAGTCAGTGCTCTTAGCCATCTCTCCAGCCCCAGTCTTTGCCTATTTTAAAGGTTGTGTTTCTGTCTTCTCACTATTAACATGTGAGAACTCTTTCCACATTCTCACCCCAAGACTTTTATCAGACACGTGTCACAAGTAGCTTCTCTCCTTGGTGACCTAGCCTCTGTAGTTTCTTGGCAATGCTTTTTCAGGAGCATTGGTTTTCTGCTTGTTGAAAAGATGCAGATTAGCCGGGCAGTGGTGACACACACCTTTAATCCTAGTACTTGGGAGGCAGAGGTAGGCAGATTTCTGAGTTTGAGGCCAGCCTGGTCTACAGAGGGAGTTCCAGGACAGTCAGGGCTACACAGAGAAACCCTGTCTTGAAAAAAAAAAAAAAAGAGAGAGAGAGATTATTTATTTTATGTATATGAGTACATTATAGCTGTGCAGATGGTTGGGAGCCTTCATGTGATTGTTGGGAATTGTATTTAGAACCTCTGCTCCCTCTAGTCAGCCCCACTCACTCAGTGAGTGCTCGCTCCAGCCCAAAGATTTATTTTTATGCATAAGTCCACTGTAGTTGTCTTCAGACACACCAGAAGAGGTGTCAGATCTCACTACAGGTCGTTGTGAGCCACCTGGTTGCTGGGATTTGAACTCAGGATCTCTGGTAAAGCAGGCAGCGTTAAACCGCTGAACCATCTCTCCAGCCCCCTGCAGCTGCTTTTATTTCCTGTGTTACCGTGCACTCTTGCATGAATTCAGTCTGTTTGGTGATTTCTTCCAGTGTCTGATAATCCCCAGCCGTGTGCTCATGTTAAGGACCCACACAAAGACACGGACAATCAGCAGCTCTGCAGGAGAAAGGGGGCTGCCTCTCACCCCTACCTGACCCCACCTCAACCTCCCCAGGTCTCCCCATCATGACGTCCCAGCTGTGTAGATTAGATCTCTTTTCTCTTGGCCCTGGCAGTTTTCTTCAGAAGAATCGTCCAAGTCCTGGGAGGTCTGAAATTGATCCTGGTGCCAGGAATCTGGGTCCCAAACAGGTTGGTGCCTCTAGTAAGTTCAGCAGCTGATACTCACAAGTTCCACTTTCCCAGTTTACCACTATCACAATCCATACACAGTTCTTCTACCAGATGAACAAACCCAGCCTGTCTAGAGGATAGGAGTTTTAAAGGTCTGGATATAAGCTCACATACTGCTCCAGCACCATTCCTGCCTGCCTGCTGCCATGTTCCTGGCTGTGATGATCATGGACCCCCAGCCTCTGGAACAGTTGCCTTGGTTATGAAATCTTTTCACAGCAATGGAAAAGTAACAAAAAAAACTTTAATCCCAGACCTAGGGAGGTAGAAGTGGGAGGATCTCAGAGTTCAAGGCCAGCCTGTTCTACCCAGTGAATTCCAAGGCAGCTAGGGCTTCACAAAGAAACCCTGTCTTGAAAAACTGAAAAACAACAAAAAAAAGAAACAAAGAGAACTTTCTCTTGTATGGACCCACGAGTGTTAGCAATTCAAACAAAGCTTGTGAAGATGGAACAGGGAGGGTGAGCAGAAGACAGGGTACACCTGGCTGCTCTTCCTTTGTAGAACAGAAAGCCCTGGTGCCTCTGCCTAAGCGAGTTAAAGGCCTGACCCCCACACCTCATCTGTTACTGATTGATCGATCGATCGATTGATTGATTGATTGATTGATTGATTGTGACAGGGTCTCCCTGTGTAGCCATGGCTCATCTGGAACTTGCTCTGTAGACTAGGCTGGCCTTGAATTTACAGATATCTCCCTGGAGAGCCATCTCTCCGGCCCCAATACATATTCCTAAATATAACCTGCTCAACTGCACAAGTTACTTGTGCGTGTGTTTTCAGGGCTGACCACTTGATAATAGAGAGCCAGTTGGTATGCTCTTCCCTAGGAAGATTCTTTGGTTGCCTGTAGTTCTTTGTGTACTGTTGAGGTCTCAAGAACTTAGGGAAACACTTCTCTCTCTCTCTCTTTTTTTTTAAATTTACTTATTTTATGTATGTTAGTACACTATTGCTGTCACACCAGAAGAAATCATCGGATCCCGTTACACATGGTTGTGAACCACCATGTGGTTGCTGGGAATTGAGCTCAGAACCTTCAAAAGAACAGTCCACGCCCTAATCCACTAAGCCATCTCTCCAGCCGCCCCCCCCCCCCAGGGAAATTGCTTCCTGAAAACTGAAACTAGGGGCAAGCAAGATGGATCCGTGGTTAAAGGTGGGGGTGGGAGTCCTTGACTGGGACTTGGCTCTTTATCAGGTTCCCCTTCCTACCACCCTTCTCCACCGAAACCCCTTCAAAGCCCCCCAACATTAGGTAGGAGAGAAAGAAGGTTGGGGGGAAGGGGATGTTGATCTCATTTGACTACTTCCTGCGGATTAGGGGCATCGAGTTCCTAGGGGCAAATTATCTTTATGGTCAGGATATGTCCAACCAGCAATTCAGCAATCCAGCAACAGCAGGGAGAGTAGCCGCCGCCACCTCTAGGGGCTCTGGCATTTCTATACCCTCTCAAAAGTCCCCAGAATTCTAAACATAAACTATCTGCAGCTTGGTAAGAGGCAAATCCGAGACTGCTGTGGACCATTAGAAGCAGCCCCATATCCCACACCGGGGATTAAAACAAAAATATAGTCACATGACATATTTGGGTATTTTAAAAGATTTATTTATTTTATGATTTATTTATTTTATGTGAATACACTGTCAGACACACCAGAAGATCAGCTCTTGGCATCAGATCCCATTACAGATGGTTGTGAGCCACCATGTGGTTGCTGGAATTTGAACTCAGGACCTCTGGAGAAGCAGACAATGCTCTTAACCTCTGAGCCATCTCTCCAGCCCCCATATTTATATTTTTTAAAGACATCAAAATTCTCACTACAGGTCCTTGCCTCCAAACCTTACAACCACAATTCAATTCTTGAACTCATAAGATGGAAGGGGGCTACTGGCCTCCACAAACTGTCCCCAAACTGTGACATGTGCAAACTCCCATCCCCAAATAAATGTTTTTAAAAAAATGTAAAAACCTGAAAACAAAACAGAAAGAAAAAGAGGGGGAGGGAGGGAGGGAGGGAGGGAGGGAGGGAGGGAGGGAGGGAGGGGAAGAAGAAAAGACAAAAGAAAGTCAGAGGAAGGCATAAATAGAAGATTTAAAAGGAGGAGGTCCGAGATAATAAAGTAAGAACTGTTTGAAAACAAACAGCAGAGATAAAACAACAGCATAGAAAAACTCCCAGGATGGAGCCGAGGGAAAGACAGAAAACACGGCGGAGCCCATAGCCGAGGGGTGGAGGACCTTGTTAGGGTACAGCATCAGGGCTCTTCGCGCCCCAGCCCCACAACGGTTACTATGGTTACTATGACCCAGCCTGTGACATAACAGCTTCTGGGGTCAGAGCGTCTCAACACTGCCACACACAGAATGTGATTTTACAGAGTCGCCAAAAAGCCTCTGCAAGCAGGTGTTGTCCGGCACAGAATCAAGAAGGAACCTGAGGTACGGAGAAGACAACGCACCATAGCTTCGGAGCTGTGGTAAATACGATCCGATCCGGAGCAGAGTCGGGTCTCCAGGCTCTGGCACCTCCTGCTACCTCCCGGCTTCTGAAGACTTTGCATGCTTGGGAAGGAGGGCGGGAGATAGGGAGGCCAGACTCTATGCTGCTGCCAGCTTCTTTGGAGGATGGAGAAGCTGACAGAATACAGTGGGTTACAGAACGAACAGGGATGATCCTGGGACTGATAGGGAAGTCAAGGAAACAAGTTTAATTCAACCGAGGTACTCAAAAGACGTTTAAGCCATGGGGTGAAAGAGGCATTTAACTCCCTGAAATAAATCCTGGCGCTGCAGTTTTGACTCCGATTTGCTTACTTTCCTCTCCTCGTTCTCCTTTTGCGTCTTATTATTTATTTATTTTTAAATTTATTTATGTATCTTGTTTAATTATATTGAGTGCTCTTGCCTGCATGTACACCTGTACACCAGAAGAGGGCATCAGATCCCTTTAGGTCTGAGAATTAAACTCAGAACCTCTGGAAGAAGCTCTTAACCGCTGAGCTATCTCACCAGCTCTCATTTAGTGTGTGTGTGTGTGTGTGTGTGTGTGTGTGTGTGTGTGTGTGCCTGGAATTTGCCAAGCGGGTTAGACTGGCTGGCCAGCAAGCCCTAGGGACCCACTTGTCTCTGCCTTCCGAACACCAGGATTACAAGCTCATGCCATTCCTCCTGGTGACTTTTCCACAGGTTCTGGGCACTGAATTCAGGTCCATGAGCTTGGCCCGCAAGCACTTCCTGCCTCAGCATTCCCCGGTGGTGCTATGGAGAATTTAAAGAGGTAGTGATGCCATCAGCATAGGCCTACATCAGCAGTGCTAGTGTCCATGCAAGAAGAGGACACAGGAGCACACATGCTCACACTGGTGAGTCTATAGGAACGCACGAGGAGAGGACAGCCATCTAGACACCAAGGAGAGTGAGCAGGAAGACCCCGCTGACAGCTGGATCTCAGACGTTGTCGAGAAAATAAAATTCTATTGTTGAAGTGCTCAAGCCTGTGAGACTGTTAAGGAGAACTAGGCAACTACTATACTATGTATCCACAGAAGAGCTGCTCACGGGGCCACACCAGGGGTTCTTGTCTGCTTCGTTGGCACCTGCCCATACAGGGGACACGCATTTCTCCAAGGCCCAGGACTAAGGTAAAGACACTTAGTAACTTAACTGTAAATTCTGTTTTTTAATCGATTTAATTCATTTTATTTGTGAATGTTTTGCCAGGCCCTGGAGTTCTGGTGGCTGTGAGTCACCATGTGTGTACTTGGGTCTCTGGTAAGGCATTCGGTGCTTTTAACTCCTGAGAAACCTCTGCAGACCATACCTGAGAATTCTTTAAAGAGTTATAGATTAAATATATCCCTTAAAATCACATAAATTCTTTTACTTGGGGGTCTTGAAGGTCATTGCTTTCGTTTATACTTATATATTTAATTATCCTGAAATTGCTTTGTTTTTCTTTTCTTTTCTTTTTCTTTTTCTTTCTTTCTTTCCTGAGACAGGGTTTCTCTGTGTAGCCTTGGCTGTCCTGGAACTCACTCTGTAGACCAGGCTGGCCTCGAACTCAGAGCTCCGCCTGCCTCTGCCTCCCAAGTGCTGGGATTAAAGGTGTGCATGGCCACCTCTGACTGCTTTCATTTTTTATAGTGTCGTATAACCCAGCAAAAACCTGAAAATGTTTGGAATATTTATCTCCTCTAACAAAATTTATGCCGAGTTTTTTTTTTTTTTCATCTTGGTGGGGTGACTATCAGAAAGACCTGACAATAAAGTTTTTCATCTTCCTAAGCCCGTCCAGCTTCCAACCTCAGCATGTTGGATGACAGGGAAGTTGACAATGACTACCAAGCTCATCCGGGACACATACAATGGAAATGCCTGAATTTGATCACATTTCCATCAACCCGACAAGAGTGACAGCCTCCTCACCACACACATGGGAGCCCTGAAGAATCTGCTCCTTCCTCCCTTCTAAACACACACTGAGTTGGGGGGCCGAGATCGGGTGGGGTGGCTCAGTGGCGTGGCACTTGTCAATCATGTGGAGGTTCTGTCTTCCAGCACCATAGAGATAAGTTCAAATGAGAACTGAAGTGCTGCGCGGGAAACCTTGGCTGAGCAGTGCACACGGAGCCATCCACAGTCAGACAGCTTCACTCAGGCGGGTAAACCTGCTCTTATGCTCTTGCTCTGTAATTCCTGTGTTTCCTCTTTCAATGACTAAAACTATGTCAAACTCATTTTCATTTCTAATAATTTTCTAATTTCTGTCACAAGATTTCTTTTTTCTAATGTAAGAAATAGCTCATTGATTTGGTAATAGGTGTGAATCTGCTTTTCTCTCAACACTGCATCTTTTCCTGCAATGTTACTTATGGGTGTGAGTGTTTGCCTGAATGTGTGTCTGTATACCATGTGCACACCCGTGGGCTGCAGAGGTGGTCAGGGCCCCTGGAACTGAAGTTAGTACAGAGGGTTGTGAGCCACCATGCGGTTGCTGGGAACTGAACCCAGATCCCATATAAGATAAGCAAGTTTTCTTACGTGGGAAAACACCTCTCTAGCCCTGAAGAATGGGACATTTTTAGGTTATGAAAACCCTCCCTCAAATAAATTATTTTTAATTACTTTTTCTAAGTGGTCAACAGACAGATGTGTTCACTGACCTAATTTCTAATTTCTACCATATTGATGGGTCATGAAATTAAAAAAGACACCTAGAGCTGGGCACATACCTTTAACCCTAGCACTCAGGAAGCAGAGACAGGCAGATCTCTGAGTTCGAGACCAGTGTGGTCTACAGAATGAATTCCAGGATAGCCAGGGATACACAGAGAAACTCTGACTCAACAACAACAACAACAACACCCCACACACACACACACACATTGGAGCTCTATACTTTTTAAAGATCAAAAATAGGTTGAAGAGATGGTTGACTGCTTTTCCAGAGGACCCAGGTTCAAGTGCCAGCACCCACATGGCAGCTCACAACTGTTCCGTCACTCCAGCTCCAGGGAATCTGACATCCTCACATACACATGAAGGCAAAACACCAATGCACATAAAATAAAAAAATAATTTTAAACATTATTTTTAAAACAAAACAAAAAGCCGGGCGTGGTGGCTCACACCTTTGATCCCAGCACTAGAGAGGCAGAGGCAGGCAGATTTCTGAGTTCGAGGCCAGCCTGGTCTACAAAGTGAGTTCCAGGATAGCCAGGGCTATACAGAGAAACCCTGTCTGGAAAAAACCAAAACCAAAATCCAAACAAACTAACAAACAAAAAGCCCAGAGTCTTACTATGTAGCCCAGGCTGGCCCAGATTTGAAGAGCTCTTCCTGCCTCCTCCTCCTTAGTGCTGTGATTAAGGGTGTCACTGAGTGCATTGTTCAGTGACCCACTTAGAAAAAGGCCACCTGCCCTGTTCTTTTTTTCTGTTCTCTGAGCCCAGATCCTTGTATGTACTAGGTAAATATTCTACTATGAGCCACATCCCAGGACTCAGTGTGTCCTTATAGTCCTTGTGTAGCCAAAGTCCATGCACAGTGTGTCACAGTGGAACTCTCAGGGCTTAAATTAAGATTTAGGAGATAATGCTTAATGCACTAGAGAGGCAGAAGCAGGCAGAGCTTTGTGAGTTCAAGACCAGCTTCGTCTATGTAGTGAGTTCCAGGACAGCCAGATATAAACCTGGCTCAGAGAGAGACAGAGAAACCATGTCTCAAAAAACAAAACAAAACAAATAAACACATGTAGGAGTTAGATACCTGGATGAGAGTTTGTACGCAGAGCCAAGCTGCTAGACCATGGAGGGAAGCTGCTGTTGGCGCATGCCTGCTCAGCTGAGGGTACACTGGGGAAAGGGCCTCTTCTCCTCCTGAATGATGTCATGCAAGCTTGTCCCGTCGATTCTAACACCTGAGCTTTTGGGTTAGAGAGAAGAAAAGGAAAGCAAGCTCTTTGACATAGTCTGGTTTGTCTGCATTGGTTCTGAGTACATGTCAACCACCCCCTCGTTTGTCTTCTCATGGAGAAGACAGAATTAAAGGCATCCTGGATTCTACTGGGAAATGTCTTTTTCTGTGTAAGAAATCCATGATGGACACTTTCACTTTTTTTTTTTTCTTTTTGGTTTTTCAAGACAGGGTTTCTCTGTGTGCCCCGGCTGTCCTGGAACTCAGTCTGTAGACCAGGCTGGCCTCGAGCTCAGAAATCCGCCTGCCTCTGCCTCCCAAGTGCTGGGATCAAAGGTGTGTGCCACCACTGCCCAGTCCACTTTCACATTTCATGTTTTACCTTAAACCACGGTACTGGCTGGTTTTGTGTGTCAACTTGACACAAGATGGAGTTATCACAGAGAAAGGAGCCTCCCTTGAGGAAATGCTTCCATGAGATCCAGCTGTAAGACATTTTCTCAATTAGTGATCAAGGGGGAGGGCCCATTGTGGGTGGTGCCATCCCTGGGCTGGTAGTCTTGGGTTCTATAAGAGAGCAGGCTGAGCAAGCCAGAGGAAGCAAGCCAGTAAGTAACATCACACCATGGCCTCTGCATCAGTTCCTGCCTCCAGGTTCCTGCCCCGTGTGAGTTCCAGTCCTGACTTCCTTTGGTGATGAACAGCAATGTGGAAGTGTAAGCTGAATAAACCCTTTCCTCCCTCTCTTGCTTCTTGGTCATGATGTTTGTGCAGGAATAGCAACCCTGACTAAGTCACACCACCTTTCTGGATGTGAATGGAACTCTGGCCTCAGGCAGGCCTGGGATTTGTGTCTATCCCAAGGGCAAAGATTTTGGGCTTTACACAGTGTAGACTATTACAGGCCTCAGACCTGACTCCATGATTGAAGTACTGTTCATTCAGTTAACACTCAGCACACTGACAAAATCACCTGCCAAATTAAAAACAACCGCCTAATCCATCAAAGTCCTCAGTTCCGGGAAGGTCTCTCCACGCACTAGCCTGGCTTGTTGGCATCAGCAGTCCCCCTCCCGGCTAACCGTTCTTAACTGAAGTATGACAACCAGGGTATGCTTTTGTGTGTGCTTAAAATCTCACCCAGCGCTACACTGGTCCCGCAGACACTCAGTAAAGTCACTGGCGGCAAACGAAGACTTTCTGTTGGCTTAAACCCACATCTAAGCAGTCTTCTCTGATGAGTCCCCTCAGCACAGAGTGCTCAGGAAGAGTCTTCTAAAGGTTGGTTCTGACTGGTCCTGGCAGGTTACTCTGTCAGAAGCCTCATGGTCACTTACAGGGAGGTGGTTGTTCAGCTTTTCAGACTCCTAGGGCCTTCTGAGCCCTAGGAACTCCATGGCAAAAGGGACACCTTCCACATTGCACCACAAGGCTACCCCACAGAGAGGGCAGGCTGCATTCCTAAATCACTCAGAGGGGTCAGACTCTCAGACACTTGTCCCTGCTCCTTCATAGAGCCTTCCCTGTCTAACAAATCACTCTTAGAGGTTCCCAGAGCAGATGCCTCATTTTGAAATTAGAAAGGACACAGGCCCACTTTTCTATCCTTGCATTTCTGAGGCGTGCTCCCTAAAGAGACACATCTCTAGGGAAGTTTGTGTTGACCGCTGAGCTCAAAAGCATTGCCTGTGCGGTGTTAAAACAGAAGTCTGTCTTCATGCTGTGCTCTTCGTAGTCAGTTTTAGAGGCACAGCAGTGATTATCATGTGACTAACACATCATGACAGGACCCTACTGTGCTAGGTGCCTTTCCCCTGGTTAGCACCCCCCTCATGCCACCCCACCCCGCATTCAGCTTCCCTCACACTCGCAACTCCTTGCAATTTTAAATATCATGCTTGTCTGAACTTGAGACCTTTACACAGGTGCCTCTCTCTCCCTTGTGCCTTTTAACATCATAGTGCACAAAAATAATAATACTGTGACATTACCATCCTTTATTTTATAGACCACCTTACCACCACACAGGATTTCTCCCACCTCCTATGCTGGGCTACCACCATCTTCCTCTCACCCATGACAGGTCTCCTTTGCAAAGCCCTACTTAAGGGCAAGGACAAAGGAAAAGGAAGGGGAAGGAAGGGAAGGGAAGGGAAGGGGAGAAGAGAAAGGGGTGGGAGGGAAGAGGCAGGTTTTAAATTCACAACAGCCATATGCAATACTTATCTGAGCCAGGCGTGGTGGTGCACGCCTTTAATCCCAGCACTCGGGAGGCAGAGGCAGGCAGATTTCTGAGTTGGAGGCCAGCCTGGTCTACAAAGTGAGTGCCAGGACAGTCAGGGCTAACAGAGAAACCCTGTCTCACCCCCCCTCAAAAAAAAAAACCTTATCTGGTCAAGACTTCTTTTTTTCTTTTTGAAAACTTTTAAAGATTTATTTATTTATTATATTTATATGAGTATACTGCCGCTGTCTTCAGACACACAGAAGAGGGCATCAGATCCCATCACAGATGGTTGTGAGCCACCATGTGGTTGCTGGGAATTGAACCCAGGACCTTTGGAAGAGCAGCCAGCACTCTCAACCCCCAAGCCATCTTTCCAGCCCCAACCTCTTCCATTTTTGATAGTCACCACCCACAAATAAATCTATTCATGAGTAAGTGGATGGAATCGAAAGTCTTTGACTTCTAAAATGAGACCAAATTGAAACTCCTTTTTTAGACTCTAATGGCTCCTCTTTTTGTTTGACTGTCAAAAGAATTCCCAGCAAAAGGCACAACAGGAGCGACAGTTGTGGGGACTCCAGCTTCAGGAACACCAGCACCCTCTTCTGGTCTTCACGTACATCTGCACTCATGTGCACAGAGTCAACACACAGACGCACATACATATACATAATTACAATCAATGCTTAACTTTTTAATAAATAATTAATTGTATATATAAGGAAGTAAATAATTTAAAGATTTAACTTTTTAAATGAAGGGCTTCTCTGTGCATCTGGACAGTTGACAGAGGTGAGACCATCTGGCAGTCTCCTTCAGTGGTAGAGGGAAAAGAAGATGAAGCTGAGGAACAAGCTTGTGGTAGAAGGCGTGAAATGATGGCTTCAAACACAGCCAGAGGTGGTGGGAGGGGAGGCAGGGGCAGGGCTAACAGGAATCTGTTGATAGCCTTGATCAGGGTGAAGACAAAGCAGTCAAGACTAGTTCACAGGAGGTTCAGTTGACCAGCCACATGGAAAGCAATTTCATTGGCTGAAATCTGGAAGGCTGAGAGAGAGGAGACAGGCATTATTATGGATTTTGTTTTGTCGATATTAAGTCTCCAATATAAATGAAACAAACTAAGAGTTAAGCAAGCAGTTGGGTATACAGAGATCAGGGATTAAGATCTGTACTGGGGCTGGAGAGATGGCCCAACAGTTAAGGGCACTGAGTTCAAATCCCACCAACCACATGGTGGCTCACAACCATCTATAATGAGATCTGATGCCCTCTTCTGGTGTGTCTGAAGACAGCTACAGTGTACTTACATATAATAATAAATAAATCTTTGGGCCAGAGCAAGTGGGGCTGGAGCAAACAAAGGTCCTGAGTTCAGTTCCCAACAAACACATGAAGGCTCACAACCATCAGTACAGCTACAGTGTACTCACATACATTTTTTTTAAAACAAAGATCTGTACTGGGAAGAAATTTACATGTATGTAAGCACTTGAGAGAACAACACATAGTAAGACCCTGTAATAGAGAAGCTGTCTCAAGACAAAGTCACTCCAATATTTAGAACCTGAGAATAAGAAAAGGAGGAAGAGGAGGAAGGAGAAGAAGAAGAGGAAATAGACACATATACAGAAACTAAGAAAGAGCGGCCATTGAGGTAGAACTAGGAGAGGGAGAGCCATGTCTTAGAAGTCTCAGGAATAAAGAAAGCATGGGGCTGTAACGGCTCAGCAGTTAAGAGCACTGGCTGCTCTTGCTGAGGACCCAGGGTTGAATCCTAGCACTCACATGGCAGCTCACAGCCATCTATAACTCCAGTTTCATAAGATCTAGTGCCCTCCTATGGCCTCTGCAAGTACTGCATGCATGTGGTACTCTTACATATACGCAGGCAAAAAAACGCTCCTATACATAAAGTAAAATTCTTGTTTTAAAGAGAGAGTCAGGATGGTTAGAGCAAAAACAACAGCAACAAACATTAGTGGTGCCTCGGAGAAACCAGAGGGCCCACACATTGCTTGGTGGGCATAAATGGCACAGCCAATTTGGAAAACATTTTGGGATTTTCTCAAATCTAGAGGTACCATCTGACCCAAAGAGTATTAAAAGTAAAAATACCTGTCCAGATAAAAATTATTTTTAAAGGGACTAGAGAGATGGTTCAAGGGTTAAGAACACTTGCTGCTCCTGCTCAGACTAGACCAGGGTCGCTTGTAACCCTCTGTAACTCCTGGGGATCTGCACCCTCTTTTGGCCTTCTGAGGCTTGAGCAAGCACACACATGGTACAAACACATACATGCAGACGACCCACACACACACACCCACACCATCCACGCTTCTCCAGTCCCTTCTGCTTCTTCACGTTGTCCCAAGAGCGGCTCTGGATGGTGGTCGCTGTGGGTGAAGCCCGTGGACTAAGAGAGAGTTCAGAAGCCCAGACGGTGTTGCTTATTCTCAGGAGGAAATCCATGTGGATTGCAGCTCACTTCCAGCTCCCACGTGCACCTGTCTTCATGGCCAACTTTAGCGAGAGCCGCACCGCAGTTGCCATTTCTTGTGTCTCACTGACACAAGCCTCTACGGGGAAGAGCAACCTGTCCCTGTCCTGGGTGGGAGTCCCTCCTGAGTCTGCGTTGCAGGCTCCCTCCAGGAGAGTCAGTGAGGCCTCAGTGTGCGTGCGAGCATCGATCTGTGGCCCGCTGGTTCTAGCTGTCGGCGTTCTGATGTCTTCTGATATAAAATCGCTGTTTGCACAGGGGGAACCGGAGCAAGAGGACCTGGCTTCCAGAGTGGGGTGGGGTCTGCGGGCTGAGAGTGAGATAGGAAAGAGCAAAGAGGGAGGAAAAGAGAAGGGAGAGATGAGAGAAAGAAGAAAAAGAAGAGAGGAGAGAGAAGAGAGGAAAGAGAGAGAGAGGAAAGAGAGAGGAGAGGAAAGAGAAGAGAGAGAGAGAGAGAGAGATCTCCCGGCCCACTCCGTGTCCTTTCACTGCTGTCTTTGTGGGTAAACTGTCTGTTTCTACCACTGTCCCTGCATCCCGGTGGCTTCCTTGCTGCAGGACATGATGACCTGCAAATGCCTGCAGATGTCCTCTGGCTGCAGCGCTCAGCGGTCAGCGCTGGAGAGACAGGGGCGTGTATCGTGACGTCAGGAACTGGGCGGGACCTGCCCCGGAAGCCGGCGCTGCGGACCTGGGAGCGCGGACATGGAGGCACCCGGGGTGCTGCTGGTGATGGGTGTGAGCGGCTCCGGAAAGTAGGTCGTTGGGGGGACTGGGGGACGGGAGCTGGGAGGCTGTGGGGGGCCTGAGCCCTGGGAGCCATGCCTTTGCAGCCCCTGTTGAGGACCCCTGCTGTCCTGCCCCGCTGGCAGCTGCTCCCCAGGGTCACCGCGGACCGTGGCTAGCGACCCTTCTCAGCCTTACAAACCTGGGCCTGGTGACACCTCGCAGAACAGTGTGGGAGGGTGCGAACCCCAAACCAGGAGGCAAACGTCGCCCTGGGTCTTTACAAAGCTTTGCCTGGGTGCATGGTCTCCCTAGTAGGTGAGTGTCTGGATTCTTCCAAATAGATTTTGAAAAGTGAGAATCAAGCTTGATCGTGTGCCTGCTCAGGCTGGAATGTTAATATGAAAGTGCTGCTAGAACTCTGCAAAAATGTGCAGTTTCTTCTCAGCCCAGTGCTGGAAGGTTCAGAAGTAAGCAAGCAAGCGGTTGGCATTTGGTTTGATAGACGCCATCTAACCGCAAGATTCTTTAAACTGAAAGTGAAACGCAACAGAGTAACTCGGTGGTGGAGTGTTTGATTGTCGTGCCGGGGGTTCAATCCCAGCACCACAGAGTGAACAAACAAACCCCAGAGGCAAAAACCCCGCTGTTGTACGACTCTACCCAGAAACCCTTTCACTTCTGTCCAGAACCGCACAAAGCCCATAGTACGAGCTCAGATTGTCTTTGTGGTAGAGACCGGGGGATAAGCCTGAGAGCATCACCGGTGTTTGTTTTCTGATGGAGTGGCTGGACTGGGCTGATTTGGAAATAGAGTTCAGGGGCTGGGGAGTCGATAGAGGCGCTGAATGAGAACTCAGTTGAGTGACAGGTACTGCAGGGTGAAAAACTAAGAGGAACTCTACAGGAGAGATGGAGGAGGGTGTTGATGGCACGGGATCCATCTCTGCTCCTGTTTGTGTGTCTTGTGTCTACGGGGTTTTGGTCTGAGTACCATAAGGGTGCAGTGCACACGGTGGTCAGAAGAGGGCACCAGAGTACCTGCAATGGGAGTTCCATACAGATGGTTGCAAGCTGCCATCTGGATTCTGGGAACCAAACCCAGAGGTCCCGGAAGAGCAGCTAGTGGTCTAACTGCTGAGCCACCTTTCCAGCATTGTGTGTATCTGGTAAGCTAGCAGTGCTTTGAGATTTTACGGGCCCTCGAACTTTACAGTGTGCTGGCATTTAAACTTTTTATTAAACCCCTCTCATTGGATACATCAACCACACTTCAGGGCAGGTCCCATCCTGGGGAGTAGTTGGCCAACAAAAACCAAACTCTGTAGTATTTAAAGGGGAAAAAAAAAAAAAACCTCTCTCTTGAATCTTTGATAAAAGCACAATTTTCTTCATTCATTCAGTGTTCTCTCTCAAAATATAAACATTTATGCAGTAGGGACTAAAACATTCTCTCTTATTATTTTTGGTTGGTTGGTTGGTTGGTTGGTTTGGTTTGGTTTTTCAAGACAGGGTTTCTCTGAGTAACAGAACCCTGGCTGTCCTGAACTCATATTTTAGACAAAATTGGCCTTGAACTCAGAGATCCACTTGCCTCTGATTCCTAGTGCTGGGATTAAAGGCATGCACCACCATACCTGGCTAGTTTTGGGTTTTTGAGTTAGCATCTCCGTGTGCTATCCAACAGTCTAGAACCAACTGTCCATTTCCCTGCCTCCACTTCTTATATCTACCACAGAGCTACAAAACATTATTGAGAAAAAAAAAAAAACCTTTCCCTGGTGTGTGTGTGTGTAATTATTTTTTAAGACAGTGTCTACATAAGACAGCCTGTGTAGGCCAGAGATCTCCTTAGAGAGATGGTCCTGCCTTTGCCTCCAAGTGTTGGGATCTCAGGTACGTGCTACCACCTCTAGCTCGGAGTCTTAGTTAGATATGATGCATTGCTTTCTGGCTAATACACCTTCACCAGTATCCCTAAGGACAGTGAAGACTGTCTCTAGACTCCATGGCTAAGGGCATGGCTGCTTTGGGACCACGAAGGAACCTGAATCTCAGCTGTGCATCTCTCAGGCTCTCTCTCAGAACAGCTGGCACTCATACGTGTTGGGCAGAAATAACAATGTCTGTATTCTCTCCACAGATCCACTGTGGGTGCACTGCTGGCCTCCAAGGTAACTCCCCTTGCCCACTGTGTTCTTGTCCACGGCTTCCTCCCTTTCTTCTGGCCTATGTTTGTGCAGATGCCTCAACATGGTCATCCAGGTTTCTTCCTGGTAGTGGTAAATCAGAGCTATCAGTGAGAGAGGGGCAGCTCAGACCAGTGGTGTCTATACCTGCCTGCCAGTAAGCTCCCAGTGGCTGTCACAGGGGCCATCTTGCTGACGCTACGTATATCTTTCCTTTTGTTCCTAAAGCTGGGATGGAAATTCTATGATGCCGATGATTACCACTCCGAGGAGAATCGGATAAAGATGGCGACAGGGGTACCACTGAGCGACCAGGTAACATCGGCCACGGGTGTCCAATATTGCTGTAACACGCCTCCACCTCCGTTAGCCTAGAATCTGAACCTCCTCCATGAATTCAGCCCCAGGAGTGACCCACCCTGCCCTCCCTGGGTGCAGCTTGCCACAGTTTTTTGCAGGATTTTTAATCTGCAGTCCTCGAGTGGGCAGAGGCTCCTTTGTGCTCGTACAGTGAAGACGTCAGCACCTCCCGGGTCCTTTCACTTCCCCTCCACCACCAAGTTCTGGTGAATTCCACTCCAGGACCACAGCAATCACGCAGACTCCAATGTGGCTATGCGTCTTAGTTTCTTTTCTGTTGCTATGCTGAAAGCATGACCACGGCATCTCAGAATAAAAAGAAGCGTTAATTGGGCTTATGGTGTCTAAGGGTTGGAATCCATGATGGTGGTGCATGGCTCAGCAGCAGAGACAGCTGAAATTTTACATATCGATCTGAGGTATGAGGCAGAGAGCACGCTGGGAATGCTCACGTCTTCTAAAAGCTCAACTCCTCCGCCCAAGGGCAAACTTCCTCCAAAAAGGCGAGGATTCCTCTTAATCCTTCCCCAAAACTTCCATCAATCAGGGAAGCGGTTAGTCAAACATCCGAGCCTTTGCAGGCCATTCTTACTCAAACCACCACACCATGCCACCATGTCTGAGACTCTCCCAGCGCGTTGCCGATCTTAAGGTCCTTGAGTCTCTTTTAGAAATGTCAGGTACATCTCCATTGGAGCCACTCAGCTCCTTAGTCATGCCCACCTCCATCTTCATCCGAACCACTCAGCCGCTTGGTCTCTCCCGTGACCGTGTTCCTCCTCATGGGATCTTTGTGTCCACTGTCCTACTGCTCTCTGTGTTTCCTCCTTCATGACTGACTGACCCATGGTCATCTTAAAGTCTCAGATCCTAGGCCACTCCTTGGGGGAGCCTACTCAGAGGTGGTACTTCCTGTTGAGTTGAAGGTTTTATAATCCACCAAAAATAAGGCTTCCATGAGAAGTGAATTTGAGCTGTTTAGATGCTGTAGTGGTTTGAATAAGCTTGGCCCAGTGAGTGGTACAATTAGGAGGTGTGGCCCTGTTGGAGTGGGTGTGGCCTTACGGGCATGGGCTTTAAGACCCTCATCCTAGCTCCCTGGAAGCCAGTCTTTTCCTGTTTGCCTTCGGAACTAGATGTAGAACTCTCAGCTCCTGCATGGTGCCTGCCTGGGCACTGCTGTGCTCACTCGCCTTAATGATACTGAACTGAGCCTGTAAGCCAGCCCCAATTAAATGTTGTCCTTAGAAGAGTTGCCTTGTCAGGCGGTGGTGGCGCACGCCTTTAATCCCAGCACATGGGAGGCAGAGGCAGGTGGATTTCTGAGTTCGAGGCCAGCCTGGTCTACAAAGTGAGTTCCAGGACAGCCAGGGCTACACAGAGAAACCCTGTCTCAAAAAAAAAAAAAAAAAAAAAAAAAAGAAGAGTTGCCTTGGTCATGGTGTCTGTTCACAGCGAGGAAAACCCTAGCCAAAACATATGCAAAAAAGGGGGAGGGGTACGGGGTTGTGGGGTGGCAACACTCCTACAGAATCCCAGGAAAGGAAGTAGAACTTTCTTGGCTGACATTGGGACTTCAAGCTCGAGTCCCCTTCTGCTACACAGCCGCAGGAGCTGCTTTAGGGAATACACCCGAGAGGCTGGAGAGGTGGCTCCGTGCTTAAGAGCTCTGGCTGCTCTTGCAGAGGCCTGGGGTCCTGTTTCCAGCACCCACGTGGCACTCACAGCTGCCTGGGACTCCAGTTGCAGGGGATTCCCCAGCCCTTTTCTGGCCCCACTGAGAACCAGAAGCTCTCAGTGTGCGTAGACACCACGCAGGCAAAACACTCCCGTAAAATAAAACAAAACTTAAAAAGGAAAAAATATATCCAGGAAGTTAAAAGGTTTAGAATAATAGCATCATCTTTCTAATCTCCTTTCATGCTTGAGTGTGTAGGAAACCTTGGCTAACCAGAGTCATTTGGGGAGGCAAACTCAAATGGTGTGTTAAGACATTAGTTCAAGGGCTGGAGAGATGGCTCAGTGGTTAGGAGCACTGATTGCTCTTGCAGAGGTCCTGAGTTCAATTCCCAGCAACCACATGGTGGCTCACAGCCATCTGAAATGAGATCTGATGCCCTCTTCTGGTGTGTTTGAAGAGAGTGACAGTGTACTCACATAAACAAATCAGTTTTTTTTTGGGGGGGGGCGGGGGGAAGGGGTGGTTTTAAGACAGGGTTTCTCTGTGCAGTCCTGGCTGTTCTGGAACTCACTCTGTAGACCAGGCTGGCCTCAAACTCAGAAATCTGCCTGCCTCCACCTCCCAAGTGCTGGGATTACAGGCGTGCGCTACCACTGCCTGGTTATAAACAAATCTTTTAAAAGACAATAATCCAAGGCTGGGGTAGAACTCAACTACAAATCAAGTGCTTAGCTGTAGGTTCTGATCTGACGCATTGAAAGACTCTATCAGCCATAGTCAAGTCAGAGGTGTGCATGAAAGACAGGGAGGACGTCTGCACCGGTGGGGGATTGGAGGGGGTATGAAGTATTGTAACTTAAGGGAATTTATAGTTTTATGAAATGAGCCATCGAAACCAGAACCAAGAAAATGTTTCTGTGGTGGTAGGCCTGTGGCTTGGCCCCCCAGCAGCCTGTTCATGCCCAGTTCTCATAACCACTGAGTTCTCTTTAAAGCTGACTGTTGTGACTATGGTATGGCTGTTTCTGTACAAGCAGTACTGGGGAAGCTACTTTGAGTCTGTTCTAATTTCAGGACAGGATTCCATGGCTTTGCACCTTGCACGACATTTTACTAAGGTATGACGTCATACCCGCCCGTGGTATAATCCAATAAATTAAAAATCACTTCTGAAACCACAACTGGATGCATCCAACGGGGTGGAGACAAACACTTAGCACTTGCACATACCAGGTACCTAGCCAACCTCCGTCCTCGGGACAGCTCTGGATGGGCCCATTTTACGGGTGAGGAACTGATGCCCGGGAATAGAACACTTGAGCCTAAGACTGCTCAGTTCACAGACGAAAGACCCTCAATTTAAGATTGCTTAGCCCACTGCTTAACTCCATTTTCAAGTAGCACTTGACATTGGCAGAGACTGCCCCACCACCTACGATTGAAACCTTTGCATTGCTTCATTCTTCAGCCCTCATCCTTTTTTGGGGTGGGGGTGGGGTATGTGTTTTCTTATATTTTGAAAACAGAGATGTGGCTTTGGGACAGCCTGTTGTTCTAGCCTGTTCAGCTCTGAAGAAAACGTACAGAGACATCTTGATCCAAGGAGGAAGTGATGTGCCCCTGAAAAGTGATGACTCAGCAAAGGAACTGCTGGCCGGTGGGAAGCTCCTGGTGGTCTACCTCTGCGGCTCGTTTGACGTCATTTATGGACGCTTGCTCCAAAGAAAAGGACATTTTATGCCGCCCGAGTTACTGCAGTCCCAGTTCGGTATTCTGGAGCCCCCATCAGCTCCCGAAAACTTCATCCAAGTCAGCGTGGACAAAGGTCTCCCGGAGATCGTCGCTGCCGTTATGGAAGCCCTCAAGTGAAGATCTCGTTCATAGCAGAGTGCACTCTGCTCCCAAGCTCCTCGCCCGTGGTGTCTTCTGAATTCTTTATTTTTAGAGGCAGTGTTTCTCTGTGTAGACCAGGGTGGTCTGGAATGCAGAGATCTGCCTGCCTCTGCCACCCCGAGGGCAGGGATTAAAGGCGTACACCACCACCATCGATCGGGCTGTACTGTAAATTCTTAATTGGGGAAAAACCGCAGTGCTTGGAGGCAGAAGCCGTTGTTTGATTGTGTTAGGAGTTTGTGGCATGCTTGGCAGTGTGCAGCTGTGACAGGACAGGGGGAGGGTGGTAAAAGTTAAAAATGCACTTGAGAGATGGCTCAGTGGTTAAGAACACTGACTGCTCTTCCAGAGGTCCTGAGTTCAAATCCCAGCAGCCACGTGGTGGCTCACAACCATCTGTAATGGGATCTGATGACCTCTTCTGGTGTGTCTGAAGACAGCTACAGTGTACTCATGATGTAATAATTTTTTTTTTAAAGATTTATTTATTTATTATATGTAAGTACACTGTAGCTGTCTTCAGACACTCCAGAAGAGGGCGCCAGATCTTGTTACGGATGGTTGTGAGCCACCATGTGGTTGCTGGGATTTGAACTCTGGACCTTCGGAAGAGCGGTTGGGTGCTCTTACCCACTGAGCCATCTCCCCAGCCCGATAAATCTTTTTTTTTTTAAAAAAGTTAAAGACTGAAGTTTAAATTGATGTACAATGTAACCTGATGGCCAGAGGAAATCCTGTAATCAGTGCTAGGAATTACTACCTTGCGAAAGAACAATTGCTTGTGCCTGTATCTGTACAAAAGAATGAAATTTGCTATCCCGGAAACTGGTTTCAGCAATAGAAACCTCAACAGAACCGAGCCGCCCACTGCATGCCACACTACCAAGTACAGTGGCACTACTTTTAAATATTTTAGGTTAGCATAGAAAATCATAGGCTCCATCTTCTGTCATTTACTATCTATAATCTCATTTATTGTCATTATTATTAGTGGGTTGTTGTTACAGGTGGCCTCAAACTCAGACAGTTGCCTCTTTCTGCCTCTCCAGTGCTGGATTGAAGGCTTGCCCCACCATAAACGACTTCGTTTTCATACATTTGTGTTTATACTTTATTCTAATTCTCACTGCCCTTCCCCCACTCTGTGTCTCCTGCTTCTTTCTGGCAGATTCCCTTCCTTTCCCCAGATGGCCATCTTCCTGCTCATGGCTACTGCCCTTTCTTTAGACCTTTTCACACACACACACACACACACCACCCTATATGTATAGGGACCTGCTTGGGGGAGAATGGGGTCTTTCCACAACTACCCAAAATTTCATTGTTTGTCCACACGTTTGACGGACATCTCAGGCTGCCTCCATTTCCTGATAGGGTTACAAGCAGCTGCCTTTTTGGTTGAGCAGTGTGACGGATCATCTTGTCAACCTGATGGGACTTAGAATCACCGTGGGGAAAGAAAGACTTTGAGGGGTTTTCTCCTTTTTAAAATCACCTTTGTGTTGTTTTTTTGAGATATTATCTCCTAGAATTCGTTATATAGACCAGGCTGGCCTCAAACTCACCGAGTAGTAAGACTAAAGGTGTGTGTTACCACACCCGGTGAGGGATTTTTTTTTTAAGATTATTTATTTTATGTATACGAGTACACTGTTGTGTCTTCAGACACACCAGAAGAGGGCATCAGATCCCATTACAGATGGTTGTGAGTCACCATGTGGTTGCTGGGAGTTGAACTCAGGACCTCTGGAAGAGCAGTTGGTGCTCCTAACCACTGAGCCATCTCTCCAGCCCTTTCTAAGGGGTTGGACGTGGGAAGACGCACCCCAATATGGGCAGCACCACCCCATGGACCCAGGTCCTTCACTGAAGGAAAAGGATTTCAGAGCTCCGTGCTTCCTGTCTGTGGATGCAGGGTGACCAGTTACCACTGGCTCCAGCCACTCTGAGTCCCTGCCATGATGGACTGCATCCTGTCAAATTGTAAAGCCATAGTCAACCCGCTCACTCTTCCTCAGGCTGCTTCTTGCCAAATGCTTGGTCACAGCAAGAAGGAAAGCGACCGACCGTACATCCCCTGCAAACATGAAGCCTTTGCCCTCCTTTGCTCAGTTATTTGGCACATGTCCTGCCTGGCTTCAGACTTGACGCGGTCAAGGGAGAGACAGGCCACCTTATATTCTCAGATGAGGATAAAAGACTTCCCTACATGGGCGAGGTGTGGTGATGCTTGCCTTTAATCCCAGCATTCCAGAGACAGCTGGATCTCTGAGTTCAAGGCCAGCCTGGCCTACATACTGAGTTCCAGGCAAGCCTAGAGCTATACAGTGAGACTTGTCTCAAGATAACAGCAAATAAATAAAAATAAAGAGAGGCAGAGGCCTAGGACAGCCAGGGCTATACAGAGAAACCCTGTCTCAAAAAACCAAAGAGAGAGGCAGAGGCAGGAGGATTTCTGAGTTCAAGGCCAGCCAGAGTGAGTTCCAGGACAGCCAGGGCTACATAGAGAAACCCTGTCTTGAAAAAAACCAAAATAAAATAAAATAATAAAAATAAGAGTTCCCCACAGTGGGTGGTAGAGGAAGGAGAGCCAGCGAAGCAAGTGTGTGCTGAGTTACACATATGACCTGTGCTCCGGAGGGCTGACAACACAAAACGATCTGTGGTTCTTGGGTGGCCCTACTCAGAGTAAGAGGGAGAGGCAGGCTACCTTCTACTCTCAGGCTAGAGTCCTCCAGGAACCTTGACACCTGGGTCCAGATCTGCTGAAAGAGAAGACTCCCGGGTGGACTGTTCCCTTGCTCAACTCTCTTCTCGCGATGGAAAGGAAAGCAGGTCCTGCATTAGACTTGGACCAACCCAGCAGACATAGCTCAGTGTAGAGAACACTTGCCTAGCATGTGTAAGGCCGCCAAGTGTGACCCCAGCACTGCAAACACCACCTGATGCCTTCGCAGTCAGTGTACTGAACCATCTTGACCGGGTGTTCAGGTAGCCGACCTGAGAGCCTTGCACATGTGCAGAGCAGCCTGGTCCAGAACCCTATGTAGCTTGTGTATAGCATCACTGGAAGGAAGCATTAGAGAGATTCATTATGGTAAAGTCCAGAGCTGGTGAGGTTTTGACTGGGCACCAGGCGGAATCTGCAGAGATTGGCTGTTATCTGGACAAGATCAGAGGAGAATGGAGCATAGAAAGGGATGGGATGGGGCTTGTGAGATGGCTCAGCGGGTAAGAGCACTTACTGCTCTTCCAAAGGCCCTGAGTTCAAATCCCAGCAACCACATAGTGGCTCACAGCCATCCATAATGAGATCTGACGCCTCCTTCTGGTGTGTCTGAAGACAGCTACAGTGTACTTATATATAACAATAAATAAATCTTTGGGCCAGAGGGAGCAGGGTTGATTGGAGTGAGCAGAGGTCTTAAATTCAATACCCAACAACCACATGAAGGCTCACAACTATCTGTACAGCTACAGGGTACTTGTATTTATTTTACATACTCACATATATATCTTAAAAAAATAAGGAAGATGAATGCATCCGAGGAATGTGCTGTATTCCTTGTTTCTTGGCCATCCCAATAAACCCTCAGACACAGTGACTACAGGACCTCGTTTATTGTTTTGTTTGTTCCTTGACTACATTGTCTATGACCTAGAATGGTATAAAAAGCAGACTGGAAAAAATGCAGTCATTTTATAATGTTGTCTAATTGTCTTTTCTTCCTTTAACCCTCACTCCTTCCCTCGAGACCCTGTTGACTGACTTAACTGGTGCGGTCAGTTTAATGACTTTTTTAAAAAAGATTTATTTATTATACATAAGTACACCGTAGTTGTCTTCAGACACACCAGAAGGGGGTGGCAGTTGTGAGTCACCATGTGGTTGCTGGGATTTGAACTCAGGGTCTTTGGAAGAGCAGTTAGTGCTCTTACCTGCT
The DNA here is from genome assembly GCF_978045245.1 of Mus caroli. NCBI lineage: Eukaryota > Metazoa > Chordata > Mammalia > Rodentia > Muridae > Mus > Mus caroli. Next base: position 62,190,589 of record NW_028227270.1, on the reverse strand, counting down.
GAGCCATCCCCCCTCCCCCACTTAATGCCATTTTAACAAGGCCTTGGGCCACTCCACTCTCAATGACGCTGAGAGTCAGGGTAGCAAAGAGGAGTCTGCAGTCCAAGGAGAGAAAGCTCATTGGGAATTGTCAGGCGGAGGTGACAGAACGGAAAGGCTATGGAGGGCATAGTCAGAAGTGGCCTGCAGTACCAACTTGAGCTTTTTGGGCTGGGGCTTGTCCTACTCACGGACAACCACACTTCCTCCAGGCCTTAAATCTAGTGTAGGGTGACTCAGCCAGTGTGGCAGGCTGGTTTTGAAGATGCAATGCCCCGTATCTCAAGTGCTATACAGTTTAGCCACCATATTGGGGAGGGTCTATTGTTTGAGACTCAGCCCTTCTAGGGACCAGAAAACAAGTAGCAATCAATATCAGAGGTCCTGGGGACTCCCTGCCATTGTGTTGCCATGGAGACAGCCACAAAGTCATGGAAAGGGGGAGGGCCAGATGTAGACCCAGGGAGAGATTGGAACATACCTCACCAGAGAGAAGCCTGGGCTGAAGAATGCAGAGTTCTTATCACCACCTTCTGTTAGCTTGCACATTGCAATGGACACAGAAAGCTCTGAGCACAGGTCTACTGCCCGGTGAGTTTGAAAGTGCCAGCAGGCAGAGTGTAAGGTCCCCTCCTCTCTTCTGCATGTACAACTCCTACTGACCCCTCTCTTGACATGTCCGTTAGGACATTTACTACCTCTCGGTGCACAGAAGGGTAGAGAGAATGCTCCGGGAAGCATGGAAACGAACAGGTTACAGGCTACAAACCCCACTGGAGCCAGTGGCAGCAGATCCTGATGCATGGAGACAGAGGTCCTGAAAGAAGCTCACACACACACACATCAGCATTTTACCTTTTTATTATATTTTACTATTCTTTTTTTAAAAAGATGTATGTATGTATGTATGTATGTATGTATGTGAGTACACTGTAGCTGTACAGATGGTTGTGAGCCTTCATGTGGTTGTTGGGAACTGAATTTAGAACCTCTGCTCGTTCCGGTCAACTCCGCTCGCTCAGTCCCTGCTCGCCCCGGTTCAAAGATTTATTATACATAAGTACACTGCAGCTGTCTTCAGATGCACCAGAAGAGGGCGCCAGATCTCATTATGGGTGGTTGTGAGCCACCATGTGGTTGCTGGGAATTGAACTCAGGACCTTCAGAAGTGCTTTTACCCACTGAGCTATCTTGCCAGTCCCACTATTATATTCTTTTATTAATCTTTATTTTGTCTTGGCTCTTAACACTCCAGTGGCTGATATTAAAATGGTTGAATTGCTACATAAAGAACTGGAAAGCCTAGTTTTAACAAATGAAAGATGGAAGCCAGGCAGCAGAGGGGCACACCTTTAATCCCAGCACTTGAGAGGCAGAGGCAAGGGGATCTCTGTGTTCAATTACGGAGTGAGTTCCAGGCCAGTCTGTCAGAGCTACACTAAAAGAAAAAAGATAAATGGAGGCTGGAGAGAATGACTCAGCAGCAAACAGAGGCTGGAGAGATGGCTCAGCAGTAAGGGTAGGTGCCAAGTGCCCAGCTCACAGAGGGCCCACATTTGGTCCCCAGCACCCACATGGTGGCTGAAAACCACCCGTACCTCCAGTTCCACAACGTCCAACTCCTCTCCTGATCTTTGCAGGCTTCGGCACTTGTGCCGCACACAGTCATACATTTGGAAGCACACACAGAACATGAAATATGTTGTCTTAGTAACAAATGACCTCAAAAGACTTCAGGTGAAGTCAACTCATAAATGAAAAGCTTGGAACATAAAGCTTAACGAAGTAACTTAATAGAGAATGACAGACAGACAGACAGACAGACAGACCGCCTTCTAAACAGACAAGGAGGGGCTGCTGCACTGGTGCTCACTGAGACTGCATCTCCGAGTTCCAGGGTAGCCACAGGGGGATAGGAAGGCACCACCTTATTCTATATAATAAAGACATCTCTACCCCCATTGCTGAAAGGAGTCTGCTGTACAGGAGTTTCTCTGTACACACCATCTGTTTGTTCTGTTAGCACCCATTCCACCTCGCCCCTCCATCACAGATGCCCCTGGAGAACAAGGTTGGTACTGGCAGAGGTAGCTAGATTCGGGGTTCAGACAACCGCCTGAGCCCAGACACGCCAAGAATGCCAGAGATAGGGAGGGTCAGATGTCACAAGACTTAGAGGTCTGGCTGTGCCTCCAGACAGAGGGGCTAGACTGAATACAATGGCTCCACTCACTGTACTCTTATAAGGTTGACTGACTGGAGAGGTGTAGACAGGTTTAAGACTGTTAGTTAAACTCTCCTGAGAATGCTGGTGTTGAATACAGAACTTAAAGATTCAGCCTGCTATGGCTGTACAGGCTGTTTATCTTAACCCTCAGGAGGCAGAAGCAGGTGAGTGTTTGTGAGTTCAAAGCCAGCCTACTCTTCATTGTAAATTCCAGGCCCACAAAGGCTATATACAGACAGGCTTGGCCTCAAAACAAAACAAAACAAAAACAAAACAAAACAAAAGCAAATCAAAGGAAGGTTTCTGTTTGTCTCCACTCACTGGTCTTGGTAATGAAATCCCATGTGCCAGGAGTCCAATGAGAGTAACAGGTTTCTGACATGAATAACCACAGGTTCATTTACAATCGGGCATTTACAAATCGGGCAAGAATCCTGGGTATTCCTGGAGCACAGCTGTGCGCATACACACACACACACACACACACACACACACACACACACACACACACAAGAATCCTGGGTATTCCTGGAGCACAGCTGTGCGCATACACACACACACACACACACACACACACACATACACACACACAGCACTGCAGTTTCTCCACACAGAGGCAAACTCGCTGTGGTAGCCTGATGAAACAGCCCATGGATGAAGCCCTGTGAGATTTCTAGGAGCTTGTAACTCGCTCCTCCATAGGGCTGTGCCTATGCCCCACCCACACGTAGCGAATGGGAGTGGGTTTGCTTCAGACTTCAATTTGGTTATTTGCAAGTTTCCAAGCACGGATCACCCTGTGACTACATACAACTTGGACTCAAGTGAACTTTGCCTAATCCTCAGGATATAAACTGTCTGATGCTCTGAATAAAGTTGGCCATCACACGACTTTTGTCTGCCTCATTTTTAGGCTCGGCTCTCAGACGTGGACCACATCTGCCATCTTCTGAGGGTTCTGCCTGCTTCTTGTCTCCCCATGGAGCATGCCGGGGTTACAGATGTTTGTATACCACCTTTGAAACACCTTAGACCAGATTTGCAGCCACTATGTTATAGATTAGGGTTTTTACTGCACACACGGAGTTTTCTGCTCTTGTAAGAAAATGATGCATACTGCATACTCTACTCCCTACCGTCACTCAGCAAGTCAGCATCAAACTGGTATCTTTGAATAGCATTTATACAACATTGGATTTTAAAGATTGTTTTATGTGTTTGCCTGTATATACATACATGTATGCATGCCACATGCATGCTGGAGGTTAGAAGAGGGTGAACTGTAGTTACAGGTGGGTGTGAGCCTCCACGTGGGTGCAGGGAACCAAACTTGAGTTCTTTTCATGAACAGCCAGTTGTCTTAACTGCGAAATCTTCTCTCTAGGCCCCGGCTATGGGCTTTAAGAATTAATATCAACATTTCTCAAACTACTACTTATTGTAGAAAGGGGAATGTCTCCTAAGGCTCAGCTGCTTAGCTGCCTGTGGTGCTTACAGAGCGAAGGAAAGAATGCTACCAAGCCATTCAGTTAGCCCTGTAGAAAACCCAGAAAAGACAGACAGACAGACACACACACACACGGAAGACCAACCTGATGACATAGACACAAAAATTCTCAACAAAATATTAATCAAATTGAACAATGTATTTTAGAAATCACATTCTAGCCGGGCATGATAGCACATGCCTTTAATCCCAGCACTCGGGAGGCAGAGGCAGGCGGATTTCTGAGTTCGAGGCCAGCGTGGTCTACAAAGTGAGTTCCAGGACAGCCAGGGCTATACAGAGAAACCCTGTCTCGAAAAACCAAAAAGAAAAAAGGAAAAAAAGAAATCACATGACAATGGCTCAATGGTTAAGACCCCATACTGTTCTTGCTGAGGATAAAGCTGGGTTCCCAGTACCCACATCAGGCAGAAAATAACTGCAGCTCCAGGAGACCAGACACTTTCTTCTGACCCGACAGGCACCTGCATGAACAGACAGATGCACACAGACACACGCACACACATAATGAGAGCTATAAAGGAGGCCGGGTGTAGTGGGTGCTTGCCTTTAACCTCAGCGCTACTAAGGCGGAATCAGATGAACCTCTTGAGTCCTGGGCCACGTAGAGCGAGCTACTTCATGTTTCAGTCTCAGAAAAACAAGCAAGCAAGCAAACAAAACAACAAAAAAACTCACCCACAAGAAAAAGAAAAACTAAGTTAGTTCCATTCCAAGAATATAAGAGTCAGGCCTTTCAACCAAACAGAAATGGCTTGCCCACCTCTATGGTCTTGACAAAGTTAAACATCACTCCAAGATAAAAGACCCAGAAAAAAAAATGAGAATACCAGAACACACCTCACCACACCGCAGGATGTATACAATAAACGTGAGCCTCACAATAAGATAAATGGGAAAAACAAAAGGTATTTTCTCTAAAACCAGGAATGAGACCAGGGTGTCCAGTCTTGTGGGGCGGGAGAAAGAAGTAAAAGATAGGAATGAAAAAGAGGAGGCATTTCTAAATCTCACATCCTAGCACATCCTCCCTGTACTGTTATGTTCACAGTAACCAAGACCTAATAAAGTGTACTGTCAGCCTTAGGAACGCGCAGCATTTTACCAAGTTAGAGCGTGACAGGCCAGCCTGCCTGTCTGTAGAACCAAGTATCAACAGACATGTTTCCATCAGCTTCAGAATCAGGTGGAAATGTAGGCCGTCTTTCCTGATCTCGAATCCTTCCAGAAGGTTCCCTGGCAACTTAGCTTGAGTGTTGTGTAAATGGAACTCCTCTCTCAAACTTTGTGACTGTCCAACTACATATTAAATGAAAACAGATCAAATGGAGTCTGCAAGCTGAATACGGGGCTGAGGAACAGTCAGTCAGTGCCATCAGAAGGCGTGCCCACGCATGCCTCCAGCTACGAGCGTGCACCAACGTCAACACCCACTCACGAGCGAGCCTTCACGAAGGCTCTGGTGTCATCCCAAGTGTGTCCAAGCCTTACCCAAATCATTTCGGATCATCATGCCCTCCCGTCGGTTCCCCATAACAACAATCTAACTCCACCATGCCAAACTCCTTATTTGTAGCCGGTAAGAAGCCTTTTACTAAATCCAAGGTTAACATTCCATCCATGGTGACAAAGCAGGGACAGACAGCGGCCACACCTACCTCAAAGGACCAAGCTTCTCTACTTGAGAGTTCACCTCCCAACTCACCCGATTTGCAGCTATCTGGTCACTTCAACACCATTGGTCACGGTTAGTTGAGCATGAGTGTCAAAACCAAGCCCCGTCCCTGCTTCCACCTCTGCTTCTGTCACCTTGCTTTTAACATTAGCTATGTGTCAATAAATCCCGCTGGTCTGACCTCTGTGAGATCTCATGGATTCTTATCATCCTGACTTGGTTAGCTTACACTCTGCAACTTTATATACAAGTTTGTCTGCACGTATGTATGTTTACCACACGTGCCCGGTGACTGAGTTCAGAAAAGGGATTCTGGGCTGCCTCAAGACAGCATGGTTCAACTATGTGCCGGGCTTACTGAGGCTATACAGCATGCGTTCCTACCAGAAGTCACGTTGGCCTATCAAAGAGACACTTCTGAGACGAAATAGTTGCTCCTGAGGTAGACGGCTCTGGAAGAAACACTTGAAAAGGCCGGTCAGCAACATTCCCCATATCTCTAGAAGCATCCATTACAACTGCTCAGCTGCTACTGACATTTCTAAATAACAACAGGGGGCACAGGAACACTTGAGGGAGAGACGGAAATACTTGCTGAGAACAGTGGCTGTGGGGACTCTAGTGAGGCTGGGGTGCCCACGCTGCATTAGTGTCAGTCTCACTCTAATGAAGCTGGTGTGCCCACACTGCGTTAGTGGCAGTCTCACTCTAATGAAGCTGGTGTGCCCACACTGCGTTAGTGGCAGTCTCACTCTAATGAAGCTGGTGTGCCCACACTGCGTTAGTGGCAGTCTCACGACTTGTGTGTGAACCGGTGTAAGGGAATGACTACTGCCCACTGGCGGCAGTGCATCCAGCCAGGAATGAGGGTGATGTCAGCCAGCCAGTGTCCACACAGGAAGCAGAGATAGCTTTATCTTTACTTCCTGATGAATCGGTGCACTCTAACTTTATTCACAAAATTATTTCAAATACTGTATGAAATTGCCTTCTTTTATATGTGTGAACCATTAATGAATGTTGTATTAAACTTGGGGTGTGCCCATTAGATATCATTAGTAACTACTCTAAAACCCAAAACTACTCATCAATTTTGGTCCAGACATTTCAGGTAAGGACTGTGCTGGTTTGAATATGCTTGGTCCAGAAAGTGCCACTATTAGGAGGTATGGCCCTGTTGGAGGAAGTGTGTTGCTGGGCTTTGAGAGGCCTTCCTCCTAGCTGCCTGAAGCCAGTCTTCTCCTAGCAGCCTTCAGATGAAGATGTAGAACTCTCAGCTCCTCCTGCACCATGCCTGCCTGGATGCTGTCATGCTCCTGCCTTGATGACAATGGACTGAACCTCTGAACCTGTAAGCCAGCCCCAATTAAATGTTGTCCTTATAAGACTTGCCTTGGTCGTGGTGTTTCTTCACAGCAGTTAAACCCTAGACAAGACAGAGATGCTTTGAACATAATGAGATTTCTGTTAGCCATAATGACTTTAGAATTCAGGAGTAGGGTAAGTTTCTGGCATACTGTTATGACCCAGCCTACAGATAAACTATGCTCAGAAGAGGTTTCTGTTCTCTGTAACGTACTCTATGGCCCTGTAACAACTCCAACCTATTTCTACTGGCTCTTTATTATTTTATTTATTTTTTAAGTTTTTTGAGACAGGGTTTCTCTGTATAGCTCTGGCTATCCTGGAACTCACTCTGTATACCAGGCTGGCCTCGAACTCAGAAATCTGTCTGCCCTTGCCTCCCAAGTACTGGGATTAAAAGTGTGCGCCACCACCGCCCTGTGGCTCTTTAATTATTGCAGCTACTTTCCCATAATAAAAAGAAATACTATTTGTTAAAACAAAGCACACAGAGGCCAGGGAGTCTTTTGTGAGCTCAAGGCCAGTCTTGGATATATGGTAAGGCCCTGTTTAATTAATAATCTCTTTCATTACTATGTTTCAACCAAACTTGAAATCCAAGATGAAAATACTTTTCCCTTTCTTCTTCTGACACCTAGGGTCCCACTGTTTATCCAGACTGGCCTCAAAGTCTGTACGCCCCCCTAGTTACAGGCACTACTCCTGGCTTGGGATTAGAAAGACTGACTGCTTCTATCTGGTAACTTAGGTTTAGAGCTTAAATTTCACCCTGCCCATTTGTTTCTCTGTGTGTTCTAAGGATTCAGCGCAAGAACAACCCACACCCGCATGCCTCGCTGTCCCCATGCCCGCATGCCATGTTGTTCGCACGCACACGATGCCTTCTTTGCCCTTCTAAGAATCCCAATCACAGGTGCTGCTGTTCTTACATGGGGGTCATTATAAATAAACCTACTGTGAGCTGAAGACATCAAGCCAAAAGCACACTGAGTAGACCTAATGTCTAGACGGCTCACTGCAGTAACTCTGTCCCTGCAGGTTAGGACAGCTCACATTTGTTATCTCACTACTTAGGATCAGTGCAGATTCCTGGCCAGTCTGGGTCACATAATGTATTTCAGAGTAGCCACAGCTATAGAGTAAGACCGTGCTGGACAAACAACCCCCAGAGCCCACTGTTGCGCTCACCTTGTCCAGCAAGAAAAGACGCAACATGGTCAGATTCTTCTCAACAGCTTTTCTTTATTTCAGGAACACCTTCATGCTACTCGGGAACTCCAGCAACCCCGGGAGGACCGCCTATATCCACCCCAGCACTGGGGAGAGCTACGTGTCCTCCTGGGATTTGTCAGTCTGTCGGCCCCTTTGATATGTAACACCTGCTTGGGAGGGGTTGGCGCCAGATTCGGGCTGGCGCCTGCGCAATGATGTTGTTTACGGCGCCATCTTTTGGGCGTGCGGCTGCCTACATCTCCCCCTTTTTTGTTTAATAATATGATGCTGGACTAGGTCTGGGCAAGTCTGTCCATCGGCTACGGCTCCTGTCTTAGGTCGATCCTTTCATGTCACAGCCTTACCCGTCCTAGGGTTACCCTATCACCACTGGGCCCCGTGTCTTAGGTTGGTCTGTGCATAAGGAAAGTTGCCCGTCTCTGGATGCCGCAGTGCTGTGTGACAGTAACTGCTAAATGAACTAGGGTGAACTCTACAAAAGAGGAACTAAATTTCAGGGGAGACGCCCTCTTTAATTGCCATCAATGCTTGGTACAACACTGCCTTATACTGAGCGTGCTCTCGTTTGCCAGACACAAAAGACACAACCCAGGAGGACCACTGCTCCCCAGGCCAAAATTCCCGCCCACTCCTTAAACTATGAGAAGGCATTGGTGATCCAGGAGGTGAAGTCCCCCAAGGTGACGGCGTCCAGTCGAGTGCTGTTGAGTTTGGCAATCTGGAGGAGCAGCTTTCTGAACAACTGCTCCGCTTTAGCCGACCAATTTCCTACTCAGATAAGAGGTGAATCTGTTCAAGAGACTGAGAGAAATTAGCTTATACAACTTTATACAAGGGGCACCTAATGGGCATAGGTGGCAAACATTTCAAAATCTACTATAGGCACAAAGGTGAGAAATTTCACAACCACAGCAGTATACCCTTCCAACACTCTGCTAACAAACATGTCCTTCCGGAACTATTACAATCTATATCTCTGTCGGGGGGAGTAATTTTCGCGTCAGCCTCTCTCGTACCCAAATCGGGTGTTCTTGACTTTGTGGAAAAACACAAACAGCTCCCCTGGATCTCGAAATAATGGGATCTGGGCCATACCATTTTCCAGTTAGGACATCTTTCCATTTGACATCCTGTTTAAGGATAGGTGAGGAGCCGGGCGTGGTGGCGCACGCCTTTAATCCCAGCACTCGGGAGGCAGAGGCAGGCGGATTTCTGAGTTTGAGGCCAGCTTGGTCTACAAAGTGAGTTCCAGGACAGCCAGGGCTACACAGAGAAACCCTGTCTCGAAAAACCAAAAAAAAAAAAAAAAAAAAAAAAGGATAGGTGAGGTCATGGCATGCCTATCTGCAGCCGAACGACCATGTTCATTCAGAATTAAAAAATTTAAAGTAAAGAGGGCTAAAGATAATTGTTCTTTGGGTGGCTGGCCATGGGTGATTCCCCCTTTTTGTTTTTGTAAGAGTTCTTTTAAGGTTCGATGTGCTCTTTCCACAATGCCTTGGCCCTGTGGATTGTAGGGAAGGCCAGTAGAGTGACTAACCTGCATTATTTTGCAAAAGGTTTGGAATGATTTTGATGTATATGTGGGGCCATTATCAGTTTTTAAACTATCTGGTCTTCCTCAAGCTGCCCAGGCTTCTAGGCAATGGGATTTCTCACCGGACATGGGGGAGGCGAAAATGACACCTGAACAGGTGTCAATTGAAACGTGAACATATTTTAATCTTCCAAATGCTGAGAAATGAGTAACATCCATTTGCCACAGTTTTAGAGGAAGCAATCCTCGAGGGTTAATACCAACATAAGGAGGGTGGTGAAATTGTACACACTGTGGACATTGTAACACCACATCTCGTGCTGAGGCTCGAGAGATATCAAATTTCTGCTGAAGTGTAGCAGCAGGAACATGATACAATCGATGAAAATCTTTTGCAAGCTCCAGTGGGGTGGCATGAAAAATAAATTCCATTCGAGTGCTAGCATCCACTAAGGCATTTCTTTCTGCCATAGGGCCTGGTAAGGTAGAGTGAGCTCGTATATGTTGAATAAAGAATTTATGTGTTCTTTTCCAAATCAATTTTTGTAACTCTAATAAGATGGTGCACACAGGGCTGGTAGGTCTAATGGGTCCTGCAATTTCTAATGCACGCACTGCATTTACTACATAAGCCGAATCAGAGACTAGATTAAAAGATTCCTTAAATGCTTTGAATACTTCCAACACAATTTTACATTCAGTAAGTTGTGGGGTGCCAGGATTGTATTGAAAAAGAACGGGTTTTTGAGAATTAACTACATAGGCACCAACACCTGTTTTAAAACCATCTGTATAAATATCTAATGCACCTGATATGGGTTTAGATGCTGTGACTTTGGGGAAAATCACTGGATGTTCACTAAAAAAATGTAGCAAAGGATCTTTGGGATAATGATTACCTAATTCCCCATCAAAACTACAGCGCAATAGAGCCCAATCATCTATCAAAGAACTTAGAATCTGTATTTGATTAGCATTATAAGGTGTAATGATTTTCTGAGGGGTGCTCCAAAATGTTGAATACACGATTTAATGCCCAAAATTGCTAATTGAGCTACAGCAATGGGATAATATTCAAGGGTTTTATTGGGAGATACATGAGGATAAATCCACAATAGAGGACCTGACTGCCACAACACTCCTGTTGGTTGACGGAATGTCTTCAAAATGCATAAGAGGATGTCCTCTCCCTCTTTCCATCTATACAGTTTGGCCTTTTCTAAACACCTTTCTACCTTTTCTAATGCTACTCGGGCCTCAGGGGTGAGAGCACGAGGTGACGAAAGCTGTGGATCACCTTTCAATATATCAAAAAGAGGGATTAATTCAAAATTTGATAGTCTCATATATGGATGAATCCAATTTATATCACCTAGCAATTTCTGGAAATCATTTAATGTTTTTAAATGATCTTTACATAATTCTATCTTTTGAGGTGTAATAAAATGTGGAGTAATTTGAGCACCCAAGAACTCTCCTAAATTTCCCATTTGAACTTTATCAGGAGCTATAAATAATTGTTTCATTTCTAATTCTTTTACTAGCTTAATATAGGCTTCATCTAAACTTTCTTTATTCTTTGAGGCAAGAAGGACATCATCTACATAATGTACTATCCTTAACTTTGGGAATGCATCACCGACAGGTTGTAGGACTTCTCCTACAAAAAGTTGACACATAGTAGGACTGTTTGCCATCCCTTGAGGTAAAACTATCCATTGATACCGTTTATCAGGTTCTTTATTATTTACAGAAGGAAGAGTAAAAGCAAAGCGCTCACTATCACACAATGCAAGGGGAATAGAGAAAAAACAATCTTTAATATCAATGATTATAATAGGCCACTCTTTGGGCAAACTAGAAAGTAGGGGCAGACCCCTCTGTATGGGGCCCATAATCTGCATTTGATTATTAATGGCTCGAAGATCATGCAGGAGCCTCCATTTGCCTGATTTTTTCTTAATCACAAATATGGGTGTATTCCAAGGTGACTGGGAAGGTTGAATATGTCCTAATTTCAATTGTTCCTCTACTAATTCTCTGGCAGCTACTAATTTTTCAGAGGAAAGAGGCCATTGAGGAACCCATACAGGCTCCTCTGTTTTCCAAGTAATGGGTATATCACCCTCAACGGCCCCTAGGAAAAACCCAATCCCTTTCTATCTTGTTTGAACTTTGCGGGCACTGACCTAGTCATGCCTTGTAATGACTTTCCTAACCCTTTTCCTGGGATGTAGCCCATATTAGACATAGTTTCTCGGGCCTGTGGGGAATACTCATTAGTTAGTATAAGATCCATTTGGGTTAAGACATCCCTACCCCATAGGGTCACAGGAATATCCACAATATAAGGAAAAAATTTCCCTGACTTACCTTCCTCATGTTTCCAAGCTAATTCCTTAGCACTTATAAGGGGAGCAGTCTTATAACCTAGACCGTGGAGGCTTTGAGATGATGTTTGCAAAGGCCATTTTGGCAGCCAATCCTGAGCGGAGATAATACTGCGATCTGAACCTGTGTCTAGCAACCCCAGAAAGGATTGTCCTTCAACCTCCAAAGTTAACATGGGGCGATCTCCTAATCCCATTGATAAGAAAGTGAACCGAGAACCTGTAGAACCTAGTCCACTCTCTCCTCTTATTATTTGCTGGAAAATGTTTATGCAAACTTGGCAATAGTAATAATTGAGCAATTCTATCTCCTGGAGAGGTAGCTGAAATACCACTGGGGGAGGCCACTAAGATTTTCGCAACCCCCGTATAATCTGGATCAATCACTCCAGGGGTAATTTGTAATCTTTTTAAAGCAGAAGATGAATGGCCAAGCAATAGTCCTACAGTATCTTTGGGAAGGGGGCCTTTAAAATCTGTATCTATGGGCTGTACCCCCATCTGTGGGGTTAATACGAGTCTGGTGGTAGAGTGGAGGTCCAATCCTGCGGAGCCAGTAGTGGCTCTCCGTGGTCTCTTGGATGACGGAGAGACGGCCAAAGTCTCATCTGGTCTTTCTGAAGAGCCCCATATATTTGAGGGCCCTGGGGACGTGGGCCCCGCTGTCCGTTTTTTGGCCTAGTGCCATTATATCTTGCTTGTAATGGTCGGCCTTCTATGTCCTTAGTATATCCTGCTTGTAATGGTCGGCCTTCTATGTCCTTTGTTGATCTGCACTCATTAGCCCAATGTTTTCCTTTTCTACATTTATGGCATATTCCTGGCTGTCTAGGTTTATCTAATGGAGTCCTTTTCTCATTTTCGGGACATTGTCTTCTAAAATGTCCTCTCTGGCCACATTTATAACAAGTATCATTATTAGATCTATCCAATTGTACCACAGCTGCCGCCAGGCCTGCATTGGTTAACGGGCCCTCTAGTTCTCTGCAAATCTTCATCCAAACTTCTAAACCTTTATGTTTATAGGGTGTAATAGCTGCTCTACACTCCTTAGTGCATTGCTCATACACTAGCTGTTTTACCAAAGGCATAGCTATATCAGGGTCTCCAAAAATTCTAGCAGCTGCTTCAATGAGGCGTGCTGCAAAGTCTGAAAATGATTCTGTGGGACCCTGCAAGATTTTCATAAGATTGCCTGAGACTGCGCCTTTGTTCGGCAATGCCTTCCATGCTTTGGTAGCTACCTCATTTATTTGAGCATAGACTGCTTCAGGATAATTTGATCTAAAGCAAAACGTCCTAAACCTAGAAGCATGTCTGCATCCCAATGTCTCTGAGGATCTTGTCCTGTGGCTAAATTTGCTGCTGCCTGACTGTTTGCATATTCATAGGACAAGGACTTCCAATCTAAACACTGTCCGGTCGACAAACAAGCCCAAGCAATATTATTCCAGTCCCCCGGGGTGAAGCAATATCTAGCAAGCGCCTCGACCTGTGCAACTACAAAAGCTGCACTCATCCCATAGGTACGGACTGACTCAGCCAGCTGCTTAATAGTTTTAAAATCTATTGGCTCATGATACCGTTGTCCCTGACCATCTAAGAATACAGGGAAAGTCAGTTCAGCTTCCTTCCAAACCTCTGGGCACAATGAGGTACCTGCCTTGTTTACCAGCTTTTGTGGATTCCTTTTTTACTGTATACTCAGGGTTAAGAGGTGGAGCGGTCGGCACTTTACTCCTTTGCCAGCCAACCCCCCTTTTTTCGTACCTATCCCTCTCATACCGAGCTGCCTCTTCTTCTAGGTCAGCTTACTCATCTTTATCAAGCTCTGAGTCACTGGAGTCAGAACTTGTTGAACTTATTGTTAAGTCTTTTAATGAGGGACATCCTTTTGCTATTTCCTTTCCTTTCTCATTATTTCCTTTTCCCTTTGAATTTTCCTTTCCTCCCTTTTCCTTTTCTCTCTCTTTTTCGCCCCTTTTCTTTTACTTATATGTTTCCTATCTTCCTCTGACATACTTTCCTGTTCCATAAAAATTTTCTGACCTGCCTTAACTGCTCCTATCACCCAAAAGCAGAGGCCAGAATTACAAAAAAAAAAAAAAAAAACAAAAAACAAAAAACAAAAACAAAAAAAACCACTAAGAGCTACCCACACTGGGTCTACGGGCAAGAGAATCATATCCCTCCTTTTAACCAGGGATCAATTTTGGGAGACTTACCGGTACCTCCGTTCCTCAGCTGAAGAGTTCTGAATCCATGAAATCCTCTGTTCCCTGTACCGGCCACCACTTTGTTGTGCTCACCTTGTCCAGCAAGAAAAGACGCAACACGGTCGGATTCTTCTCAACAGCTTTTCTTTATTTCAGGAACACCTTCATGCTACTCGGGAACTCCGGCAACCCCGGGGAGGACCGCCTATATCCACCCCAGCACTGGGGAGAGCTACGTGTCCTCCTGGGATTTGTCAGTCTGTTAGCCCCTTTGATAAGTAACACCCGCTCGGAAGGGGTTGGCGCCAGATTCGGGCTGGCGCCTGCGCAATGATGTTGTTTATGGCACCGGTGTACTGGAGGTTGGCGCCATCTTTTGGGCGTGCGGCTGCCTACAGCCCACAAAAAAATTTGTTGTTGTTTGAGATAGTGCTTCTCTATCTTGGAACTCAAAGATCTGCTTGCCCCTGCCTCCTGAGTGCTGGGATTAAAGGAGCGCACCGCCACTACCCAGCTCCCAGACAAAAGAAATCTCTTAAGTTTTCACAGAATCTAGGTAAAGCAAGTATGTTTTACATTAAGAAATACTGAGAAAAAACAAAGACATTTTTCTACAAAAGAGGCGAGACAACCAGGTGTAAAAGCTGGAGATTTATTGTTATTTGGTGATTAATAAATCAAACTGCTTTTGACACTGCCCCACCTGCATATGGCCATTCACCAGTACAAAGTCTTTCAACCACAGACTGAGGCATAAGGCAGAGAGCACACACACATGCACGCTGTGCCAACCTCCTCAGTCATGCCTCCACCCTGACCTTTGTACATGTTTTCTTCCCAGGTAAAGTGTCAGAAAAGTGTACAGTCTGGGGCCAACCTGTCTCTCAACCTTTTACTATCCAGCAACTTACAGAAGTTATAGAATTCACCTTCTATTTCCCTTGATTTTACTTGTCTGAACTCACTTTAGATTATTTAACATTATAATTTTGGGCAACCATACAAGAGAGACTACAGTGACCTAAGATAAGAGAATACTGAACCAGAGCCAGTCACATATGTCACTGACCCTAACGCTGTATTTTAACTGGTCCCAAAGGAATGTATCACCCCAACAGTTTGAGAGTTAGGCAAGTAGAACGTCTTTGGGGAAGGAAGAAAGAGGCTATAGAATAGCCAAACGTACTCAAAATTGTTAAAACGGCTCTTTTTCACCCAAATGACACTACTATATGCATAGAATCTTCACAGAATCTTAATTGCCAGTATTACCTAGTTCAGGCTGGCCCAATCCAGAATAGATTCTGTTTCACCCCTCCCCCACCCCCTTCTGAGGCTCTGAACAGCACGACATTCAACTATTTCTTAATAGAACTAGCCAAACACTTGAGAAACAAGTGGCTCACTAATCATTTAAAATCGAGGTATTGCCTATGAATGAGAAAGCTGATAAACCCAAGAGACAGCTCTACTTTTATATGGCAATTAGAACCGAAACATCCGCACTTCCAGTGAAAGCGACATTTCAATAAACTCAATGCTGCGTAGACGACACCTACGGGGAGGAGCAGGATGCCCCAGCAAACACGTCAGAGCATGATACAGTGCTCCTCCAGTCGGCACAAGGAAAGGTCATTTACAGCCATTATATAATGCTGAGATATTGTTACATTGTGTTGTCTGTACAATTAAATGTCCCTAAGAGATAACCAGAGTTAGTTTTTCTTTATTTTCCACACAGACTAAATTGCACTTCTGCTGAGATGTTTATCAAAGATGCTGTAAGATTCTACACAATTAGGAGTCCTTATTGTACTTTTTTAGTTACAGAAATTTTGCTTAGATGGCCTAGAAATGTGCAACAATTTGTATTGTATACAAATAAACAAAATTGTCAGTAGTATAAATCTTACAGCATCATTTGCAAAGTGCATGCCAAAGTCACAATAAGCAATATTGTACCAGAAATCATGGAGCGCGCAAATGATCTGCTTTTTAATGCCTTTATTCTACATAAATTACTACCATAGGGTTATGTTTAAAAAGCAAGTTAGTTGGACAGATGCAGGACAAAAATTTGTTCACCCAATTAGAAAAGGTGATATTTTTAAAAAAATTACAATAAATGCCAAGTGTTTGATGCATGCAGCAGCCTTAACCAGAAACATTGATTCCCACTGTTCCAAAAAGACACAGAAACCCGCCCGTCGTACTGCACTCTGCCTCCAGATACTTCCTATTGGTTTCCTTTATAACAGCACAGAATCCCAATGAAATAAAGCAGGTTATTTTAAAGATTTAAGAGCCGTTATCAAAAATAAATTACATTTTCTCAGGATAGAGAGATGCTGCTATGACGGCTGGGAGCCCAGCAACCTTTCGATCGCTGCATTGATGTCGCCCCCTGTGGCTATCAGAGCTTGCAGGTTTGCTTCACGGTTCAAGAATCCCATGGCACTGAGTTGTTCCAGTTGTTGCTGAAATCTGACTTCTGGACTCTGCAGCTGTTGAAAAGAACAATGAAGCACAATCTAAGGAGAGTCGGTCTAAGCTATACCCAGGTCACCTTTGCAAGCATCAACTGCTTTCTGAATAATGCAGGCGGGGCTGCTGAGCTTTCTTTAAATTGCTGCTGTGTCTTGAGACAAAGCCACTGTATTTGGTTATTTATTAAATAGTTATTTACCTAAAATACACAACCATCTGCAATTATTTAAAAAAAATTAACTTCCAGGTGTTAGCCTATAATTTACCCTTACATTTGTAGTGCATATTTACTTCAAATGAGCAAAATATGATTTAAAATAATTTATAAATATCTATCATATTAATAATTTATAAATATCTATCATATTTAAAAGCTGATTAGCAGTTTACTTTAGAATGGTTTATTCCTAAACCATAACAAATTTTAAAAAAACCTTATAGGCTGTAGTGAACACACAAGGGCTTTGGATTTAATTCCCTGAAACCCCTTCTTTCTTTTCCCGCAAAAAGTAAAGCAAGCTTAATACATTTCACTACACTTCAGAGCCTTGTGAACTAGCAGAAACCATGCAGACAATTTAGAATTAGATACTTTCTTTTGTATTAATACTAAGTGTACTTCAATTACAATACCAGCTCGCCTGATAGCATGCCTGCTGTCCACAGAAGTTAGAGGAGATGACTAACTGTATTACAGATAGCTCTGAGCCTCCACGTACACACTGGGTATAGCATCTAGGCGCTCTGCAAGCACGGCCAGTGCTCGCTCTCAACATCCAAGCCAGCCTTCTCTCCAGGCCCCTTTAATGGTAAATTCTTAGGAAAGACAACAAATGTTCACAGGTGCAAAACTATCACTAAAGGGTCCACAACACACAGGAAGTGCTGGAGCAGTGGTCAGGTTCCAATAGGAAGCTTAGATAGAGCTGTTCTGAAACATTGACAATGTTTTTAGATTCTCCCTGATAAACTCTTATAAAATAAAACTTATTTCAAATGGCTTTGAAGAAATTACTTCAAAACTCATATTTTATAAGGCTACTTCTAAATACTATACCATTAGATTGAAGAATTCTTTCCTTTGTTATATGCTATAGCAACAAAATTTGTTTTTAGATTTATTATCCTTGAATGTGCTTTTCATTACTCTGAACAGGAAACGGCTGCTGCTTTCTTTTTGCCTTTTTTGAAAATTTGAAAAGGAGAGCAAGGTGGGTAGAGAAATGCATCGTTACCTGAGGATTCACCCCGGCAAGGGCCTGCAGCATCTGCTGGATAAACTGCTGGTGGCCTGGCTCAGCAGTGCCCCCTTGGGGGTTCGTATCTTCACTAGGTGCAGTGCTAGGTGCATTGGTTCCGGTAGAGCCTCCAGAATTGCCTGCTGCCAAGCCAGGAGCAAACCTAGGGAAAGCACAGGCAACCCCATCAGGTCACACCTTAACGGAATATTAGCTAGGTGTATTTTCTTAAAAACAAGCAGATGTAACTTTGAAAAGTGACTAAAAACAACTCAATAACCAAAATAAAAGGCAGAATGATATTAACTCTAGAATTCTCAGAGAAATGCGCCTACCCTGGGATGAGGCCGGGAGCTTCTGTGGCCAGCGTCTGCAAGCCCTGCTGGATCTGCAGCAGCGCCTGCATGGCTCTAGGGTTCGACATCGCTGAGAGCGTGTCGGGGTTCTGCATCTGAGGAGGAAGGAAGCCCAGCGGTTACGAAAGAACCAAAAGCAAGGCAGGCACATATTTCCAACTCCACAACATTTGGAAGAAAATCTAAAACCTTTTACACCCAGACACCATATTTCTTCCCAAGAAGAAACCCTCCTCCTCTTTGACAGCAAATTCCATACACAAACCATTACTCGACTTACTAGCAAGCCTGCCATAAAAGCTGTTTCCAGAGTGAAGACAAGAAGGAGCTATCCCAGAAGCCACATAGCCCCTTTCTCCTACAGAAGAAAGACATTTTCTATGCAATTCCAAATGCAAATTTATTAGATGGTGGTAACCTGATGACCATCCATGTCTTGTCTACTGCTATTCTAACAATCTTAGGAGTCGCCATCTGAAACAACCATTGCAAACCTGAAATCAATGCATTGTTCCTAGTTTAGCTTCTTGGCTTTCAAATCCCCATACCTGACAGACAAGGAGTTTCTACTGTGCAGTAGACCAAGGACAGTCACTAACCGTGGGTAATGACTTGCTGGCAGGGAGCGTCTACCACTGCAATAATAGACCAAGAACAATCGCTAACCATGGGTAATGACCTGCTGCCTAACGGTGGTTTCAATCAGGTAAGAACCCCGACAACTATCAGTCTCAGAAACACCAACACCACTTTTATGTTTCTAAATAACACTGTGACAATCTCGGGGAGTGTTTTTAAACCTTCCTTAGGTGATAACACCAACTCACTAATTCTGATTGTGAGAAAATGAGGTCTACTCCTAGAGAACAAACATTCTACTAATTTGGAAGAAAATGAGACATTACAACAAAAGCCAACCTGAGGGCAGCACCTTCTTATCACTCAAAACTAGTCCGAACTGTACAGTGTGTATAAAGATGCACTTCAAGGTTAGCACAGTGAAGGGAAATGGCCTATGATATCAACAAGGCGTTCAGAACCCTAAATCCTCATGCGCAAAAGCAACACAGTTCTCAACTCATAGGAGGAGTGACACGGTCCGGGAGGGTCAGGCTCAGTGCCTACTAGAGGGTGGAACCATACGCTCCTGTGCACTGTGCTATCTGTCAGCCATGGAGAAGGACACGCTCGCTCACCACCAAACCTTTCAAGCAGAGCATTACAAGGACAGCAGCATCTTCTCTTACTCACTTGTTGGAGGAAAGTTGGGAGCTGTTGTCTCATTTGTTCTTGAAGCTGAGGATTTCCAGCAAATAGGGGATTATTCAGCATCATCTATGGGGCAAGTATTCAAACAATTTTAACTGGAAATATCTGAAACAAGTAAGGTACCTGGTTTAATTTCTACCTTCCTCCAAGTGCCTAAATTGGCACTTAAAGGGAGGGAGAACAGAAATAAAAAAAAGTCAGGGAAGTTCTATCCACAAGGAGCTCAGGGGAAGAAATGAAGGGAAGGAAGGAAGGAAGGAAGAAGAGAAGAAGGAAGGAAATAAGGCAGGCAGGCAGGCATCTTCTCTTTCAACGAGAATGGTGGGTGATAGATGACATGCAGTGCCCTAAAAAAATAAAAGCAATTGTTTTGTCTCCTTTTCCTTGAACAAAGGTGAATTTCTGCCTTTGAAAGGAAAAAACCTGGGAATGCCAGGCTCTTAGGAAGATATGCTTTCTGCTACACTACAGAGTAAAAGAAACATCAATATGTAACAGCTTAAACATGGCTTGCTTAGAAACCTCAACACACAAACAGCAAGCACAGAGAACACCCAGGTCTGGGACCATTGGATCTGCCTGCCCACCACTAACAGTTGCTGTTAGGTCCAGAATAACCACAAAGCAGCAATCAACTTGTCAGAGAAATGGAGCTGCTAGGTGAAAACCAGCCCAAACGAGCACCAGCCGTCCTCGGGGAAGTGCTTAGATACCTAAGCCGCAGAGAGGTAAATGAGAAAGAACACCGAGATTAACTAATGTCTGGCTTCCACTTCACTAGCACCACAGTAGAAACGGGGGACACCTAGCCATCAACATATGACCAGTATTAACATGATGTGACTGCCTGGAGGTGAGACCGTCATGCACAATAAGCAAACCAGAAGCTACAAGGTTCAAAAAAGACAAATTGCATATTGCTTCCCGAAGATTACTGATGGCCCCTTTACCTGTCCAAAGTCTGGGGAGGAAATGATCTTTGCCCTCAATTAGGCAACCATACTAAATAACAACTGTCTGTAAATCCTGTCTTAAAAAAACGACTTCTCCCATCCCTCCTTCAAAGTGGATTATTTAATTTCAAAGCAGGAAACAGTTGGTGTCTTATGGATACAGAGCGTGCTTTAGAGTAAGCAGTAAATTACCAGGACCTGCTCCAGGCCAGGGACGCCTCTTTTTAAGTCTTCCAGGCAAATGCTCGTTTGTTACGAGGCTGTTAATCAGTAACCACATTTACTTTCATCTTAAATTACTCAACTAGTATAGAAAAAGCTTGTCTCTCACACACACTCACACATCTTTTTAGTTATCATACTTATTATATTTTCCTCACTTACCTGAACCTCCATTCCACAATTCAGTTTCTACATTTAACATAATTAAATATTTAAGTTGAAAAGAATACCCACTATGAACGTGAGCAGCGGCATCAGAGCACACTGTAAGCTGGGAAGGACTCTATCATAAGAGCATCACCTTGCACTGCCAGGGTTTTGCTTTACCGTTAGCAGACAACAGCTGGAAATACCCAGGTCCCCTACAGACAAGAGTGTGCTTACTAACGAGGAACTGTGAGGATAAGGCACACACTCAGGGTTAACTGAATACATACTTGAAAATACAGGTCACTTCACACACCTCCACATCTCAGGGACCCAAGTGACAAAAATGCTTAGCACGAATTAACATCAAGCACTTAATTAATAAATTCACAAAACCACACAACAACCCATACCATGCACGTTTTGAGATTAACATTATCCAGAAGCATTGTCCTTTAAGTATTTGTTGTTACATAAGTCATCACCAAGGACCGACCCTACCTCAAGGACATCTGCTATACCCTTGTATCAGTGTGGCTGCAGGAGTTTGAAAATAAAAACCATTTCATTCATTGTAATGAAAGAAGAGAAGCTTTTAAACGTAACTGAGAGTGCTGTAAGCACCCAGGGCACACTGTAAGCTACATTCTTCCAGCAGTGACTACATGGGTGCTCACTGTACACCCTCCAGCTGCTCAGGCACAGCAAGGGTGCTGCTGCTCCATCTCCAATCACAACCCCCACCCCGAGAGCTAGCAGCAAACACCACACTGTGGAGCAGCAGTGGTCAGAGCAGGTTCTCTAAAAATGTCTGCGTTTGTTTTTAAAAGTACATCTCATCAACAAATGGCAGACATGAGATTGTTTCAAGTATATCTGAACTAAAACTTCCCCCAAAGCTGGAGGTGCAGTGTGTCCACATCTCTAGTGTTCTGAGAGAGCACAAGCCAATGTTCGGAGAGGACACCACAGGCCTGTTTAGTTCAGAACACTCTCAGCACAGCCACAAGCTCACCTGCGCAGCAAGGTCGGGGTTCTGGCTCAGGGACTGCAGCATGCTCCTCATGTACGGGGCGGACAGCATGTTCTGCATGAGCTGTGGGTTCTCAGTTATCTGCTGCAGCAGGCTCTGCATTCCGGGGGTGTTGAACATACTAGCTAAAAATTTATTTAAAAAACAAAAAACAAAAAAACAAACGAAAAACCAGATTAAGACACACATTTATGTTTTAAGACACAGTATATACTGTTACTTTACATCCCCCCCTCCACACTTAGTAAGTGTTCATAGCTAAATAAAGTTGCTACCCAGTACTAGTTACTAAGCTCCATTTCAGAGCAACCTTTACTGTACTCAGTAATGGCTCCAAGGCACAAGAATTCTGACAGTGACACTTCAGAGGTCCAAAAAGAGCAAATTCGCCTACTTCAATAAAGAGAGAAGAGTTCTGACATAACACTGAGGGGGAAATGCCAGCATAATGTTAACCAACTATTTAATTCTTCATTTCATTCTGGATTCTGAACTAGTGTCCCTTTATCACTTAAGAATCTCCATTCATCTTTCTAATTTGCTGTGAGTCCCATGTTTGTGATGTTCCTATATTTGAAGTTTCAAGTTAGCTTTTCCACACTCTAAAGTTTAAAAATATCTTAAGACAATTTGGCAAGCTTCAGCCTACAAAAGCAATCTGGCTCTCACAATTTGTTTCTATATAGCCTACAAAGTGAGTATTGTTTTTACAGTTAAGAGAAATGTTAACTTCTGGGCTGGAGACTGCAAGGATTAAGAGTGCTTGCTGTTGCTCCTGCAGATATCCCAGATTCCATCCCTAACACTCCCTCCCATGGAGGCTCACAACCATCCCAGGGCATTCACACACTGCTACACACAGTATACATACATGTGTGCAGGCACAACTTCCGTACACATAAAGTAAAATCTTCAAAAACTCTTGAGTTCTCCTGAGGGCTGGATTAAGGGTATGTGCCACCACCAGCTGGCAAGACTATTTTCAAGGAAGGCTGCTAAGAATCTAGTGTTGACCCAGCCGGAGCTGCAGTGCGTCTTGACTCCTGTGTAAAGTCCTAAAACAGTACTGTACTGTTTACACGAGATCTGCCGAGTCCAGTCCGGCTTTAAGATCCCTTCCTTTCCAGAGCCGTGACATGCATGCTTGCACTGGAAAAAATAAGTGTTTTTGCTATTTAACTTCTTTTGATGGACATTCTCAACATTAAGTGTTAAAAGCATCAAGATGGTACATTAAAGACTCAACTTAAAAGTTGCAAAGTTGTCATTGTAGATAACACACTATTACAAAAACGAAGCCAACAGCCTCCTAGTGAGGTCATCTGATTAAAGCTGCTGCTCTGAGCCATTAAAGTGAGAACACTTCATCTTCCTCCAAAGGTAAGAAGCAAGTAAGAGCACAGAGCAGTTTCTTCATTTAAAGATGATGGGACTCCAATGTTTACGGACCCGTCTTGTCTTCAGAAACCTCATGACACTGTCTGGAACTAGATTCTGCATCCAGGATATCATTTCATATCATTATACTCCTCTGCCAAAATACAAGAATCCTTTCTTTACTACAGGTTTTCCCTTCGTAATAAAGGACTTTTCCTTCACGATTCAATTCCTCCTTATTTATATGCCAAGTGCTGGCAGTTGGTAGGGTTTGCAGGCACCCCTAGAAGCCCACATACATGAGAGAGAGAGGTGCTTGGTCCCTGGAACACAGCCCTTTGAAAAGTGTTGGGACCATCTAACAGATGGAGCTTCACAAAAGGAGAGTTAAGTCGTCACTGGGCCCCAGGAGAAAGCACAGGCACCCAACTTTCCATCCTCTCAAAAGCTAAGAACAAGGTGTCTGCGGGGCTGGAGACACAGCTCAACAGTCAGAGCGCTTCTGTGCTTTCAGGAACAGTTTGGTTCTCAGCACCTAAGTCGGGCAGCCTGCAGCTCCAGACGATCTAACAGGCTCTGTGGCCACATGGCCACACACCACACATCTGTGAATACTCATGGATGGAGAGATAAATTTTAAAGGTATTTTTTAAAGGTAACTATAGTGACTGGTCTAATAAAAGTAACCTCCATAGCCAGTCTGCTCTAAGAAATTAACAGGCTTTTAAGTCACCTTAGAACCAGCTTGGTCCTTACCTCCTGTGTCTCTAGATATGCAGTAATTGTAGAAGAGAAAACTAGAAACGCCCCATGAGAAGACGCTGAGATAGGTAGCAAGGTTCTTTTGAGGTCCATAAAGGTGAAGTTGTCCCTTTTATGTGGAAAACATGTCTGTTCTTCTTTCATTTTCCACCTCACCAAAGTTTCTCTGTTTAGTCCTGGCTGTCCTGAAACTCTGTAGATCAGTCCACCCTTGCTCTACCCCTTGACTCTCAAATGCTGGCCTTCACCAAACCTGGCCTTCTTTAACTCTTTGAAATCTACTGTCACATGATATTTGGTTAAAGGAATAGAATCTGAGTTGTACTCCCAGCCCTGGGAGGAAACAGGACATCAATCACCATGTAGCATAACCTTCTGGATGTATAATTATTACATATTTATATATAACAAGTATGTGTTATATATAATAACTATATTATCTTAAGAGTTCATTCAAGTGGGGGCTGGAGAGATAGCTCAGTGATTAAGAGCATTGTCTGCTTTTTCAGAGGTCCTCAGTTTCATTCCTGGCAACCACAGGTGGTTCACAACCATCTGTTTGTGATCTGATGCCCTCTTCTGTCATGGAGGTATACATGTAGACAGAGCACTCATATATCTAAACAAATAAAAATAATTTTAAAAAAGTTAATCAAGTGATTCTGCCAGTAACATGAACAACAGAATATCCACCACCAGCAAAGACTTATATCCTAGAGGCTTTAGAAATAACACCATCTCCACAAACATGTTGTTCAACAAAAATGGTCCCTTAGCCACTGTTTACAGTCATCTCTTAAGGATGTTTCATCTTCTATACCACTGTCTGAATTCATTCTATGGAAACCAAGGACAGGAAGTCAGGGGGCAGGGGTAACGTTCCCAGCAATAGCACAAACCCCAGGAGCTTCACATACACAGACCTTGAAGCCCACTGAGACTTACTAGAGAGAGAGAGAATGGTATACTACACGATACCAAGCTCTGTATGAACCAGTGAGACATGTGTTAAAAAAGAAATGCTAGATTTTATGCTAAAGAATGATAAAAGGGGGAAGCATCAGAAACTCCCAGAGGTGAAAGTGTACTTGTCAGCCAGAGGAAGGCAGCAGAGGTCAGAGCCAGGGGCTGGAGAAGCCCTGGACGCCGTGAGCTGATGCTGATTAATGGGCATCTTGGTTCTGAGGTCAATAATGCTCCAAAAAATGTACACAGGAGGAGTCTCGCTCATGAGGTTTCAGGAGAATATGGACACAAGGGAAGCCAGGCTACAGGCCTTTCCTTCATGGCAAAGGATCTGGTTGTACTCTGCCTTATCCTGGAGAATTGAGTGAATTGATATCTTGAGATTTGGCCTTGGCCAGAAAAAAAGAGTGAGTTCACAGTTACAAAGAAGCAATTGCCATTGTTAAAGAAATCAGAACCATTAGGGCTTTGTATTGTGGGGGTAGGCCCTGAGGGAAGACCCCACTCATCTAAAGGTCACCATAGCAAAATCCAATGTATTTAAAAACAGGCTAACTAACATCACAGACCCTCACATGAAGGTCACTGTAGCCATGTCCAAGAAAACCAGGCTACATATCATGTCAGCAGAATTTGGCATTTCCCTCCACATGGTACTGGTTTGTAGGCATGAAATTGGATCAAGGTTTGAGAAAGGAGGGGGGAGGAAGGGATGGAGAGAGAGAGGAAAGAGAAAAGAAGAGAGGAGGGGGGGAGGGAGCCAAGGCTAGCCCCTGAGAGGAGGCTTTGAGAGAGCACCTTGAGGGGTCAAGGTGAAGTCAAATTGGTGAGGAGACCTCAGATAGCAGGCTGCCCACCAGGGGGCGCTGTGAAGGCAGAGAAACAGTTATGTATGCATGCATGCTGCAAGTGGCAGAGCTCACAGAAGCAAGGAAGCCAAGCGATTACGTCACAATCCATCCCTCAAAGGCAAACATGAGCCTGCAGAATTTGGTGTCTGCAACTTGAACAAAAATTAATTCAAAATGATCGAGACCTTTATGTTTGACCCGATACCTTTAAGTTGCTAAGAAAACCACTTTAAGACATAGGCACAGGCATGGATTTCTCAGCAGGATTCCAGCAGCACAGGGAATAATCACAAGCGCTGGCAAGGAAACAACATGAGATTTAAGACACTTCTGCTCAGAAAAGGAAACACCACAGACGGTGTGTGTGTGCGCGAAGAAATGCAAAATTAAACAACAAACCTCAAATCATCCACTCAGTCTATCCAATAATAAACTGGGTAGACAATCCTCAAATGACATACAAGTACTTGAAAACGTTCAGCATTGGGCTGGAGAGATGGCTCAGCGGTTAAGAGCACTGACTGCTCTTCCAGAGGTCCTGAATTCAAATTCCAGCAACCACAGGGTGGCTCACAACCATCTGCAATGGGATGTGACACCCTCTTCTGGTGTGGCTGAAGACAGCTACAGTGTACTTAGATATAATAATAAATAAATCTTTGAGCCAGAGTAAGTGGGGCGGGAGCAAGCAGAGGTCCTGAGTTCAATTTCCAGCAACCACATGAAGGCTCACAACCATCTGTACAGCTACAGTGCACTCATATACATAAAACAAATAAATAAATCTTTAAGAAAAAAAAGGTCAGCATCCTTTGGTATCAGAGAAATGCAAACTAAGACTGCTTTGAGATTACAGCTTGCTGCAGCTAGAATGCTTGAGAAAAACCCTGGCAAGGATGTACGCAAGAAGCGCACTTAGTCACTGCACAAGGGAGCATGGACTTTTGTGGCTACTATGGAAACCAGTAGGGAGCACCCTAAAGAATGAACATAAAACGGTCACATGATCCAGCCACCCACTCCTGGGTAAGCAATGCTGTCGGGCTTTCACAACAGCCAGGCTCTAGAGCCAGGCTACACATCCCCCAGCAGACAGGCTGACACAGAACTCTCAGCCCGCCTTCTTTATCCATTGCCCAATCACAGGCTCTAGCCTTATCTTATGCCTGCCCTCACCTGCATATAGACAGCAATTCACAAACAGGCCTAAGATTTGGTTCAAAAAGCCAGAGCAAAACTCAAGAGAACGAAATAAATCATATTCAGCAACAACCAGGATCCCACCAACAGCAATTACCTAAGGGTGACATCAAGACCAATGCTTCCTGAAAAGTATGGACACGCCCATATCTCTGACTATGCCTTCGTTCACGCACATCACCAGCATCCCCATTCTACCTCAGCAGACAGCACAATTCCAAGTCCATCTGGCCTCTGCTAAAACCCAACATGGCGCTTTCATCTTATCTGAAAAGAATCTCAATTTTGTTATCCACGCTTCATTACCAGTTCCTATGGCTCTACATCTACAAAGTACAGAGAGACTAGATTTTTAAAAAAAAAGCCACACATAAGGTAGAAGGAAATACTTTTCAGCAAATCTGAGATACACACAGAATAAATTAATTTCAAAACTAGTGCAGACAGACACAAAATTACACCATGTAATCTATTTCTACGAATTTCTAGAGCTAAAGATCGTTTATTGACTGAAACAAAGAACAAACGAAGCAAGAGATACATGTTTGAATTCGTATGTCAGCAACTTAGGTGTTAGATATTTAAATCTGAACGTCTTCATGTTATACTGTGCGTGTGTCTAACAATCGCAGTACAATCACTAAGTGGACACGCGGCTTATCTTCCTACTTTCAGTCACTCTGCCATCATTTCATACATCCTGGGTCATTAATTTTGACTCCCCCAATATACTAGTTACTTTTATGTAACTGTGACAAAACAGTAGATATGATTTTTCCTTTTCTAAAAGAATTATGTATTTCATGTATATGAGTAGAGTGCACCAGATTCCATTACAGACGGTTGTGAGCCACCTTGTGGTTGCTGGGAATTGAACTCAGGACCGCTAGAAGAACAGTCTATGTTCTTAACTGCTGAGCCATCTCTCCAGGTCACACCCCTTCCCTACCTTTTTTGAGACTGAGTTTTTCCGTGTGTAGCTTTGGTTGTTCTTGAACTCACTCTGTAGACCAGGCTGGCCTTGAACTCACAGAGCTCCTTCTACCTCTGCCTCCCGAGCTAGGATTTCTAAGAGGAATTTATTACGGCTCTAGAGACATCAGTCCACAACAGCAGAGAAATCTTGGCAAAGAATGACAGCTCACATTATGGCAACCAAGAAAGGAGCAAGGGCAGAGATACATGCAAGGACCCTACCCGCCTGTCTAGTGACCTGCCTACCTCCTAAATTTTCAAAACCTTCCTTCAAGGTGACAACAGTTGAGGCTTTAACACATAAGCCTGGGAGGGGCACTTCATTCCAAACCAAAATACCCAGTATATGTTCTTTGAATAGCAACCATTTTGTCATCTTAAAATATGTTATTCCCCTTTTTACATTTTCCCAGGAATGAGCTCTGGAGATGTTCTATATAGCATGGTAACTATGTTTGATCATATCACAATGAATACACAGATCAAGGCATGTTGTGGGTGTAGAGACAGTAGCAGTTGAGTGAGAGAGAGAGAGAAAGAGAGAGAGAGAGAGAGAGAGAGAGAGAGAGAGAGAGAGAGAGTGAGCGAGCTTACTGCTCTCACAGAGAACCTGGTTCAACCCATATCACCCGAGTGATGGCTCATAACATGTACAACTTCAGTTCTAAGGCATCTGACACCTCTTTCTGATTTCCAGGAGGCTCCTGTACACATATGGCATACACACACACACACACACACACACACACACACACACAGAGTTAAATAAATAAATAAATATTAATTCCACCCCTCAAACAACCCTAAAAGTCCGCAACAAAGAGTCTTCATAAAAGGGATGCACACAGATACATAAATGGTTTCAGCACCAGTCTTGTTATCAATGCGAGGCACACATACCTCCTGCGCCAGGCACCAAGCTTGGGCCCGAGGTGCTCTGTCCAGTAGGGGTACTGGTGGCCGTGCCACCAGAGGTGCTCACGGTGTTAGTGGTGCTGCCAGTGGTAGCCGAGGCTGGTGAGCTCTGGGAAGTCTGCGGAGCCCACGGGTTGGGGAGCGGATCCCTGTTTTCTGTCCGAGAAGGCTGAGTCCCTTCTGCCGAGGATGAACTGCTCACTAAGGATGCAAATGGATTACCACCAAACTGTAATTAAAAAAAAACATCAATTATACAATGATTTTTCAGTACAGCCACATTCTGCACATAGCAGTACCCTTAGTCACAGACTGTTTACGTTAGGCCTGAGCCTGGGCACGAGTGCTCACCTGTTCTTGCGCAGCATTCAGCATAGGCTCCTGGATATCGGTGTACATGCGCCGTAAGGCATTGTAGCCCCCAGGAATACTTTCTAGGTTGCTCAAGGCTCGGTCCTGGTTTCTCATCATTTCCTGCATCATGGCTGGATTTCTCGCAAGTTCCAGTGTCTAAGAAAGAAATCTCCAGTTTAACAGGAAGCACCGGACCTATTCAAGGACTTCCCTCCGCATTCAGCTAACGCCTGTGGGAGGCACGCGTGCTAAGTTCTAGGCAGACACACTGAACTTTAAACAGTTGGGTTTTTTTTGTTTTTTGTTTTAAATCAGGACCCCAACTGCCCAGCACTGCTTGCCTTGGCCTGATCTCATCTGCTCAGTTCCTGGAATCAAAGCTGTGTGCCACCAACCCAATCTATTCACTGAAAATTTTTTTCATACAATATATTTCAGGCTGGAGAGATGGCTCAGTGGTTAAGAGCTCTGACTGCTCTTCTGAAGGTCATGAGTTCAAATCCCAGCAACCACATGGTGGCTCACAACCATCCATAATGAAACCTGGTGCTAGACAGCTGCAGTGTACTTACATATAATAAGTAAATGAATTAATATATATATAAAACACACACACACACACACATATATATATTTTTTGATGGGTTTTTCCTTCCTCAAAATGGTTTTCTATTTTATTTGAAATGTGTAAGGAGCAAATGTATAAGGTGCTGACATTACCTCTCTACCCTGCATTCCAGGACCCACACCACCTCCACCACCAAAGGAGAAATCAGCACAAAAAGCCTGTCTCTAAGGAGAGTTTGTAAAGAATTTTCATGCATAGCAGAAAACTCAGAGCTCAAACAAACAAAATTAATATTGTTTTGCTGAGTTTCCCTAAATAATGGTTGGGATTCTCTTTAACTTTATAATAAATACACAAGGCAATCTCTGGAACCACAGAAAATGACATTTTATATTTACATACATACACACACATAAACACTTTTTTTTTACTTTAGTTTAAGTAAAAAAAGAACTACTTTTCTACATACTTGTCTCATTATATCTGGATTATTAAGCATATGACTAATCTCTGGATTTCTCTGTATCAACTGTTGCATCTGTGGATTGGCCATAATCAATTGCCGCATCAGGTCAGGATTTGAGAGCATGCTCTGGACAAAGGGATTTTCCATGATCTGGACCATCATTTCAGGGTTAGACAAAAGTTGCCGTTGCATTTGGCTCTGGAGTTCAGAGAAGTTGGTGGTGTTTAAACCCAAGCTGCTAAGACCTGCAAGTCCTCCAAGCCCACCTTAAAAGAGGAAAAAACAAAAAATGAAAATCAGAAGTCAGTGCTAAAAGATGAAGAAATCATTAACTCTTTATTTTAAAAACCATTAAAAACAAAACAATTCCTATCATTCATTTATAAAGTCATACTTATTCATTGTAAGTTATACATTATTCATTATACTTATTTATTATACTATTCGGCTTTAATTCCTATGCTACGGCTTAGGTGTGAAGTGTACACACTTAGGTATGGTGACACAGATGAAGGTTATCATGGTGCTAATGAGCCAGTAGCTCAATGGGCTATTCAGTGCAGTACATTTGAAGGGACTTCCTGATGCTAAGATAGGGGACTTCTGTATGTGTATTAAGAAGACATACTTGTACTCCCATACTGGACAAAGAAATCTGCATGCACACCCTGCTAATAGCCTACAGCACACACTACTGATGGTTTGTTCAGAGTTAACCTCAACCACAGAAGACCAGAGGCTCTTGTTAATATAACCCTGATACCAGCAGACACTAATTATTCTGTTTCAAGAACTGTTTGAAACCAGACACCCAAGGACTAGGAGATGAATGAAAGGAATAAAAAGACATAGTCATTTGGCCCACTCTCAATTGCTGACTACCTGACCAGAGACAAATCTGAGCTCTGAAAGGATCATCCACCTTGTTTCTGTTCTCCCCAACCCCATATAATTTGCTGGCTGAAGATTAGATGTGGCCCCAGATTACCAGCTCTGAAATAAAGCACAATTTATAGCTCAAACTGCCTGTTCTCATTTGCCTTTGGGGTGGCAGGCAGAAGTGAGACAGCGGCTATCCATGAAGACCAGCTCTCATACTGCATCCTCCCTGCCATACCACAGGCCTTTACCCAGTAGTAGTCTACCAGCTGGAAACCATGTGCCAAAACAAACTACCCCACTTCAACTGCTTCTTCCCAGTGTTTGTCACAGGGGACAGCCCCCAACCCCAAACACATTCTACAATCAAAATTAGCCAAATTCTCACTTTAATATTTAACAAAACCAACCAGACATATTTTTAAAATCTCTCTAGCATAATAAAACACATTTATTCCTTCTTGATCTTTCACAGGGTTCCTAAAAGCTTAGGCAGTCACTTTGAGTGCCTTTTTGTTATACACAGCAGGCCCCACAGGCCACTACACTGAGGAGGGGTAAGACTGAAAGCACCCTGGGAATGATCCAAGATGGAGCTGATCACCAAACGGCCTAGTGGATTAAAGGTGGGACTTTCAGCCCCATCCTGCAGTCATGGCAGGAGAGAAGTGCAGCAGCCAGAGGCTCATCTGTGTGCGTACTGTGCACTCGCTACACAGCAGCCATGCTCTAAAGCGTGTGTTCTGTATATTGGCATACAATAATTGAGTCACCCCAAAGTTTTCATGGAAAGGGCAGAAGGTGTGGTTCCCAATATGTGAAAGTGAGACCTAAGGAAAACTACTAGCTACAGCCTTAAGGGCTGGTAAAGACATTTAAGCTAGTCTTCAGCCCAACCTTTGTCACCTTCACAACATTTTTCCTCACCAAAATCTCAATCTTTGCAACTGAGGAAAGAAGAGCAGTGTAGGGGAAGAGTCGGCAGGGAGGAGACCAAGGTGGCTTGGGCTGAGAGAAAAGATGCTTCACTGCCAACACTCAGGAGACAGTTCTTTCATGTGTTCAGGGGACTTCCAAGGTTTTTTTTTTAATGGTTGATTTATTTGTTTTATGTATATGAGTACACCATTGCTCTCTTCAGACACACCAGAAGAGGGTATCAGACCCTATTGCAGATAGTTGTGAGCCA
This sequence comes from Mus caroli, assembly GCF_978045245.1. NCBI lineage: Eukaryota > Metazoa > Chordata > Mammalia > Rodentia > Muridae > Mus > Mus caroli. The sequence goes on along the minus strand of NW_028227270.1, from coordinate 62,158,193 downwards.
CCATGTGGTTGCTGGGAATTGAACTCAGGACCTCTATTGAAGAGTGGTCAGTGCTCCAGTCCAAGATTTTTTTTTAAGTACTAGATTTAATTATTTTATATTTTATGTCTGCATGTTTTCCTGCATGTTTGTTGTGGGTACCACATGCATTCCCAGTGCCCCCGGGATCACAAGACAGTGCCAGATCCCTTGGAATGTGAGTTACAGATGGTTCTGAGCCTCAGAATGGGTGCTGGCTACTGACTGAGCACTTGCTCTGCAAGAGCAAACAGAGCTGTCTCTCCAGCCCCTAGGTCAGTCCCATCCAGAGTGATGATGCCACACACCTACAGCCTCCACACCAGGAGGGCCAGAGTGGGAGGAGTTTAAGGGAGCTCAGCCACATTTGCAAGATTTTCTTCAAACAAAACACAAGAGAAAACAAGAACAAACAACTAGGAGAGTCACCGGGTACCTTTCTTGTATAACTAAAAACCATTATTTCTGAATTCATCACAGCTCAGCATGAATTAACTATATCCTCTGATGCAATTATGTGGTAGTCAGATTATACATATACATAGGCTACATCACGTTTATTATAAAGAGGAGGCTTGTCACTTACTAAAGATAAATACGAGCTAAACTCACTTGTATCCCAAATCACTTTTAAAACATGATTAAAGAAGCAAACCACATAAGATTGTAAGATTGTCTGTCAAACGACTTATGTCACTTTAGTTAAACTACCCTTGCAGGAAGAGAACATTTTACTCCATGTATGCATGCACACATGCACGCACAACTTACCTACGCCAAAGGAGCTGTTAGCAGCAGAACCAGACGTGGGGTTGCTATCGGGAGCTGGTGAGCTGGTCACAGTGTTTCCAGGGGCATTTGTTTGCTGAGCTGAATTATCTTGCGGCCTAGTGTAAATAATTAAATAATAATGCAGGATGCAGAACTCATTATTTTAAAAAGAATTAAAATTTCAATAATCAGAAAAACGAAGAGTAAGCTCTTGTAAACAGAATGCCATCAATACTTTGCCTGAAATGACTGAGCATAACAAACAAATATTGAGAATACAGTAACACTTTAAGAAACTACTACTGCCTCTCTTCTCTGACTACAATATACATGAAATGTGTCACTGTTTTCAATCACAGTGATTATATAGGAAGGCCAAATAGTTATCACCTCACAGAAGGCCACCATCCACAGAGCTCAAACAAATTATTTTCTAGTTCCACAGTGTTGGGAGTAGTTTAACTTACATTCTTGAAAGTGTTAAAGGTAAAAAACTTAATACAGCAAAGGGCGGCACAGCAGTTAAGATCACTTGCTGCTCTTCCTGAATGTTGAGTTTCCAGCACCCACATCAGGTGGCTCACAACCACTTATAACTACTACAGCTTCAGGAGAATCAGATGCCTTCAAAGGCACTCATGTACACATACCCACACACACAGACACACAATGTTCAGGCATAAAAGCCGATAGACTGTCAAGGCATCGGCTGTGACAAAGGGGAGAGTTGCTGGCTGAGTGGGCTGGTTCTGCTATCACTCTGTAACTAGGCAAGAGTCTCTCGTGTCTCCCCCTTTGGCTGCCAGGCTACTGATATAATGATCCAAGGAGCTGAACTTTCTCTGCAACTCCATGCTGGGAGGAGGAAAAGCTGGAGACGGAGACCTGGTGCCAACCACAGGGCAAGCCTGCCAGCTGGAATGTGATTTCCTTTGACAACTGGGTAGGTAGGCCACCTTGTAGGAGACTGAAGCCAAGACAAAGGTGGGTCACTAGGCAGGGCCTCTCTTTTCCCAGGATTACTTAGTTATGTATGCCTCTCACCCTCTATTTAAACCTAACCTTATGTCATGACTCAGAAGATAGGGGGTGGCAAGGCTGTCACTGGTCTCCATCTTGTTCTTCTCAGTGTGACATTCAATGGATTTTTCTTCTCATCATCAGCATTAGTTGTCTGTTTCAATAAGGACAAGGAGTGGAGCCAGCTTGTTCAGTTGGCCAGGGCTCTGACACTAACCACTGGGTGCCATCTTTAGAGTTCTTTAGAGCAGCAGGCTTTATTAAAGAAGTCTCTCTCATCTGACACCAATTTGATTATGAACCTTACCACATCATTTACTGATTCAAAGGTCTGGTTTTCACTTCAACATCTCAGAAATCATAATCTACCTTACACGTGCTTCACATCCCAGCATGAATCACCATGTCCGCGTATGTGTGCTCTGTGCTATACCACTCTCATGCAAGAAGCTATCAAGTACACAGGAGCACAGGAAGAACACACTTCCTCATCAGGTCTTAGGGGAACAGCCCAAAGCCTGCTAGGCTATGCATGACCGAGACGCTGCTCCTAGAGCAAATGCTACAGCAAGCTCTTGTAAGATACTTCACTGCAATGCTTTCAACTGCAGTCTATATATAGCAAAGGAAGCATTGGCAGAACATAAGACCAGCGGTTCTGAGTGAGTGCACCTGTGACCCCAGTGCTCAGGAGGCTAAGGCAGGAGGAGCAAATTCATCCCTGGCCTGGACTAGACTGACCTTCCGTCTCTAAAAGAAACCCAGTGTGGCAATACAGTCACAGACTCAGGCTGACCCCTGCTAGGCAGCATGGCAAGTCAAGGCTAGCCACAAAGGTAATACTAATAAAATGCTAAGTTTAGGAGGCTCCTGTCATTTACTCCATTACGTCATCTTAGATGATTTGTATAGTGGAATGAGATTAAGAAAATTCCAAATTCAAGTAAGTCTGATCAAGTTTCTTTACTAATGATGAAACAAAATTTTAGATGGTATCCAGAACAATAATAAGTTTCTTTCAAAAATTTATCAGACATTAATGATTTACACTCTGCTAACATGTTACAGAAACCATGTCTAAAACTTTCCCTAAAGAAAACAGCTAAAAAACCAAGTTGTTACCTAACTCAAAATGTTCTACATAATAACCAGCTGAATTTTGCAAAGTATTAAATGGGGGCAGGCTCAGGATCTGCATCCCAACCCTCCCCACAGAAACATTCAGATACTAGGAAGGCATGGAGTCACAATGTTGTTTTTCACCAAACAATCAAGAGATACAAAGAAAGGTACTTTAAACGGTTTAAATACTAACAAGGAAAGCTCCTTAGAGCCTGAACTGGTTATTTAAACAGACATACCTGTTCTGTGTTTTGATGACAAGGTGAACCGTAAGTCCATCATGAATCCCATGCTGACTCAGAGTATCTTGATCTTTTAAAATTTTTCCAGCAAATATCAACACAAGTTGGTCAATATGAGATTTGAAACGTTTAGAGATTTCTTCTTTGAACTAAATAAGATAAAAGAATAAATTATATATGTGTTTTTAATAACATAGAAGTTTGTACAGTATCACCCAGACTGATTTGTAGAAGTTCCTCCAGAGGCCCTACTAAGCATGCTGCATCTCCTCCTCAGCGTGCAACCATCCCTTCTCTAACAGGAAGGACCCACTCCAGATGTCAGGGCTGTGGTTCCTGCACAGATGGAGACGACATGGTGTTTGTTTCCTTTTGCCAACAGGACCCAATGTAGTTGGGGTCACAAAAGGGCTTTGCTAATAAACTTATTGTAGCTGTCCCCCCAACCTCCATCATTAGCCCCTCTCTTTTGAATTCCAGTACACACACACTGGCAAGCTCACATTCGCAGCCATTTTTACTATCCTTATCACTTCTTTCATTCAATGCCTATTGCCAAGCAGTACCACCGAAAAGCAAATAGGAAACAGGGAAATCTTTTCCAGAAACTCAAATAAACTATAAACAGAGAAAGCACAAAGACAGTTAAAGAAAGCTTTCTAGAACTGAAAACCAAAAGAAGAAATATTAGGAAGAAATCAGGAAAACCTGCAGGAGAGCAGAACAGCCTGCAATGCAGAGGAAGAACAAGACACTGCAGACAAATGCTTACCATCCCTTAAGTCTCTACTAAATATCCACAGTATCTGGGCTTCATTCAAATCAGAAAACCTCAGAGTGGCCTGGGAACCCACAGTAACAGACTATACCAGAGCACCACAGTTGAAACCTAAAGAATCTCTTCATTACAAGTCTACCCACTGTGTTATAGAAGCCAGCACTGCCACAATAAAACGTGTTACACAGACATGAATCCAATGAAAAAGGTTCAGTGTTCCAGACTGGAAATACTTCTTTCTGGAAGCCACTAAGTTGTCTTTAACATCAGTAAGTGACCCTAATTTAAAAATATCTCAAATCTAAAATGTGTCATAAGGAGGGAAACTCAGCATCTGCACATCTAAGGCTCAAAGCTCTCACAGCAGCCGGGCGTGGCGCGCCTTTCATCCCAGCACTTGGGAGGCAGAGGCAGGTGGATTTCTGAGTTCGAGGCCAGCCTGGTCTACAGAGTGAGTTCCAGGACAGCCAAGGCTACACAGAGAAACCCTGTCTCAGGAGAAAAACAAAACAAAAAACAAAAACAAAAACAAAAAAACTGTCACAGGACCATCAGGAAGAAGGCAGTGAGAGAAAACACTGCTGCCTGTCATAAGCAAAGCACTCTGCACATGTATTTATATACGAACAAGACTCTCAAGGTAAGCCTCAGCACTCACATACACCTATCATTCTGGGTGGTTGCTTTGCTTCTGAGACAGGAGGTCACTCTGTAGCAGAGAGTGACCTCAAACTCCCAGTGGAGCCTCCCCAGTCCTGGCATCACAGGCTTGAGCACGTCACCTAAAAACATGGATTTTACAACCTACCTTCTCAACTCATACACAAACAAACTTTTGAAAAGGCCAAAAAGCATATACACGTAAAATGTACTACAGTAAATATTCTGGAACTTTCTCATCTGAGCTCCCCTTCCCATTTGGAACTATATGTTATATAATCTTTTTGTTGCTGGTGATTTTTTGAGAAAGGTCTCTACATAGCCCTGGCTATCCTGGATCTCATTATGTAGACCAGGCTGGATTCAATCTCACAGAAATCCACCAGCTTCTGCAGGTAATTAAACAAGTGTGCCAACAGACTTGGCTATGTGATATATAATCTTTTTAGCCTAGGTATTTCCAAGTGACAAAAAAAAACAAACAAACAAACAAAAAAACCAATCTTGCGGGGCGTGGTGGTGCACGTCTTTAATCCCAGCACTTGGGAGGCAGAGGCAGGTGGATTTCTGAGTTTGAGGCCAGCCTGGTCTACAAAGTGAGTTCCAGGACATCCAGGGCTACAGAGAAACCCTGTCTCAAAAAACCAAAACAAATAAAATAAAATAAAATGCATTTAATACATAAAATGAGAAAGTTGATCTATATCAACTGTTTTAATCTTAAACTCAGAAAGGCCCTGATCTCCCTCACATTCTGAAGTAAATAACTGGCCACCATGGCTGGGCCATCGAGATGGCTCCATGCATAAATGGGCTTGCTGCCAAGCCCAGCAACCTTAGATCTATCCCTGGAAACTTCATGGTAGTAGGAGAGAACTAGCCTTTGACTTCCACATTTGTATTGTGGTTCCCACATGTGCGCGCACAAGCACACAAACACACACACACACATTAATAAACAAGTATAGTTCTATAGCACTTTATAGTGTTGGAAGATTTGAAGGTAAGATGCTAGACCTAAGGCACACTCCTACTTTTGCCTCCAAATTCCAACACAAAAGGATGTTTTTAAGCTTCACCAGGCATTGTGACACAAACATTTAATCTCACCTCAAGGGAAGCAGAGGCATGAAGCTCTACCCAGGAAATTCCAAAACAGCCAAAGCTACACAGTAAGACTCTGTGTCTTCAAATATATATAGCTCACATGCCATATAATATGGCCACTTAAAGTGTGTAATTCAAAAGTCTTCAGTGTATTTAGAAATAGGCTGTCAATTTCAGAACACCCTCATTCTCCAAGAGAAACCAGTACCCGCTATCACTTTCCTGTGCACTCATTAATTCCATCCCCATTTCCCAAAAAGCCCCACTAATTTACATTCATGCCTATAAATTTGCCTATTTGGTATCACTCACTCATACCCTTAACCTACTCAGTCGTCTGGGTGGTCCTTGGTACTGACTTGATAGTGTATTTTCAGGGTACTGCACACTGAAGTTCCCAGAACAACAACAAAACCAAACAGCGTACCTGTACTTAATGACTATGGACACTAAGACCATTGCAGACCAGAGACACTGTCTTAAAGTCTTAGTCTCTTTGACTGTCATTCACTCACGGCTCACTTCTGTGTCTAACCTAGTATCACTGAATCAAAACTCTTGGAATGTATTAGTAGGTTACTGTCCTCCTCCAGCCCAAACCCTAAGAAGCTGCTGGGTGGTGGTGGTGTCCGTCTTTAATCCCAGCAGTTGGAAGGCTCTGGCAGGAGGATCTCTGAGTTTGAGGCCAGACCAGTCTACTGAGGAACTGAGTTCCAGGACTACACAGAGAAACCCTGGGGTTTTTTTGTTTTTTGAGACAGGGTTTCTCTGTGTAGCCTGGCTGTTCTGGAACTCACTTTGTAGACCAGGCTGGCCTCGAACTCAGAAATTCACCTGCCTCTTCCTCCTGAGTGCTGGGATTAAAGGCATGCGCCACCACACCCGGCTGAGAAACCCTGTCTTGAAAGCCAAAAAGAAACAAACAAATCCAAAAAGTAAGAAACCATTATATCTAAAAAACCATCTGAAACAGCAATTTCCTCTCTTCACTGTACCCACCTATCTGTGATCTCCACCAATGTAACGGACAGAACTACTTTATTTTATACTGAAACATCTTGTAACTACCTCCACAGCAGACCTTGCCTTTCAAGATACCCTCAGCAATGTTCCTGGGCCATAGTCAAGTTATATTTAGTCTGTGTTCTGCATCACCATTTCTTTCTGTAGCTCCCTCATCTCTACAGCATCCCTGGTGACTGCTGGTGTCCGTTCATCTTACTTTCCTCCTAGCTCTACCGGAGGGAAGGCTGCCAGAGCCTCACCAACAGCTTTGACCTGTATTCTCCTGATAACACAATGGTGCTGTGCACCTTTCTGCATGCTCACCACCCACCTTCCTTGTGTGTGTGAATGTGGTGACTGCACACATGGACTAAACTCAGGTCTTCACACTTGCAAGCAAGCTTTGCCCAAGATTCCCCATTTTCTTGAAAGCTGAAAACTAGCAAAACACCCAATCTCTTATAGAGCCATTTCTCACCTCATTTCACACAGCCCTCAGAAACCAAAACTAGTAAAGGAAGCGAAGGAAAAAAAAAAAAAAAACCAAAACCAAAACAAAACAAAAAAAACAGGATTGCTCCTCAACAGAGAACACCATCAGATCTAGTTAGTGTTTCATGTGGGCTCTAGGGGGCGTGGAGGGAGGCAAGGCTGGATGGGCATGATCTAAATACATATAGAAACAAACACACATTTTCAAAGAATACAAAATATGACTTTAGAAAGCATCATCTGTAAATGGGAGGCTGAATCAACATGTGGGTAAGTCAAGTATCACCTAGGTTAACTGACAGGGAACAGCCACAGGAAACACCAGAAAGGCATGTCAACAGCATCCCTCCATGGCAAAAGTCAGCAAAGGAAACAAAACAAGCCCCTCCCTTCATCTGTAAACAGAAGTGTGACTACAAACTTATGTCAAGCACAGCCTTAAACTAAGAGCCAGTAGAGGGTTCCCTCTAAAATCAGTTACAGAGCAGAGCTGTGCACTGGGGACACCTGGTCTTCAAAGCCCTGGTCAGTGCAAGGAAAAGGGAAAGAAAAAGAGGGGCTGGGAACCTGCTCTCATCAGTCTCTAGCCATTGAAGTGTCCTACTGTGTGCCACTTAAAACATCTTTCAAGAAATTAGAAGATGAACAGATGAGGCAAAAAAAAATTTGCAAAAGGCATATTTGATAACCAGCTATTGTCCAAAGACACAAAGAATGTAATCATAAAACTTGACAATCACAATCCAGTTTCAAAATGGGCCAAAGCAGGCACTTCACCAGAGATATCCAGGCAACAAATTACCTTGAAAGATGCTCCCCCATCAAACCAGAGAGATGTAAGACTAAAGCAAAGAGATAAACAACAGACATTCGCTAAAACACCCAGAACTCATAATACCCACAACACCAAGTGCTGGCAAGGGTATGGAGCAACAGAAAAGCCTTCACGGGGTGAGACTGCAGAATGAAGGGCCACTGCCTAAACACACTCTCAGAATGAGATTCAGCAACCACTCCTTTATATTTACAAGCTATTCACTTTATAACCTTCATGCATATCTACAAAGGTTTCGCTCATAGTTGTCAATTCCTCAGTAGATAATGTGTAGTGCGTTCAGATAAGCACTGAAAAGAAGTGCACTCTAAAGTCATGAAAGGATGTGGAGGGACTTTAGATGTATATTACCAAGCAAAAGCTGACAAACCTACTATGTGACTCCAACCCACTGACCAAGCTCAGGCCCAGGCCCTTCTGCAGGCTAGGCAAGTTCTCCACCACTGAGTAGCACCATCTCCCAGGCCCCACCTGTTTGCACTTACAATTATAAACGTTTTTCCAAAGGGAGGATTAGTGACCTAGGGTTTTATATCCAATAAAAGTCCCCCAGAATTAAACTAAAATGTAAAGACAAACATAGCGGCTCACAGGATCTTTTTCTTACTCAGAAACAGAGACTGTGACACCCAGTAGGCAGGCAGTTTAGGAACTGTAACAGCGTCCCTCAAGGACAAGAAAACCATCCTGGATGAAGGAAGAAAAGTGAAAAACTGTACAGCCAATTCTTCATCAATGCCAATTTTATGAAGTCCTTATATACCTTGTGTCATTTGACAGAGACCAACCAAGAAAGAGAAAGGTGTGGAATCCGGGGCATGCAGAGTTAAGAGCTCTAGGATCTATGTATTATTCTCCAAGTAGCACATACTTCCTGATGGGGACAATTTATAAAATCCTTGGAGAATCTCCAAAGGACATAAAAATAGTATATACCTGTCAACCTAAAAAAGAGGCAGCTGGAATCAGGCAAACAACTTGATCTGAGAGCAACAGGAGAGATGCGCACAACAGGTAGGATAAACAGAAACCAATGTCCCCAGGACCATACTGCTGGATTTAAACACAACTTCTTCATACTGCCAAAAAGAGAGGAACTAGCGCTAAGGCTGTGGCTGATCAGCTGGGCCAGTGCTTGCCTAGCCCATACGTAAAGCTGGGTTAAATCCTCAGCATGCCCAGCAGGGGTTGGAGGGAAGGGGGGAAGAATGTGGGGCATCTCAGGCAGATGTGGTGACCCCTGTGAGCTCAGCAGACATCCTCTTTAAGATGGAGGTCTACATAGTAACCCTGGTCTACCTGTACATGTGCCTGCGCAAACGCACACAATTATTTAAAAAAACAACTCAAAACAAAACTAGTGGCCGATCCACTTCCTCAATAAGCATCTTTTGAAGCACATTTAACAAAACAGGCTGACACCGGGTCAAAATTCATCGACACACTTCAAAAATTGGAATCTTTTTTTTTTAATTTTTAATATTTTTTATTACATATTTTCCTCAATTACATTTCCAATGCTATCCCAAAAGTCCCCCATAGCGCCCCCCACTTCCCTACCCACCCATTCCCATTCTTTTGGCCCTGGCATTCCCCTATATTGGGGCATATAAAGTTTGCAAGTCCAATGGGCCTCTCTTTCCAGTGATGGCCGACTAGGCCATCTTTCGATACATATGCAGCTAGAGACAAGAGCTCCGGGGTAGTGGTTAGTTCATCATGTTGTTCCAACTATAGGGTTGCAGATCCCTTTAGCTCCTTGGGTACTTTCTCTAGCTTCTCCATTGGGAGCCCTGTGATACATCCAATAGCTGACTGTGAGCATCCACTCCTGTGTTTGCTAGGCCCCTGCATAGTCTCACAAGAGACAGCTATATTTGGGTCCTTTCAGCAAAATCTTGCTAGTGATGCAATGGTGTCCGCGTTTAGAAGCTGATTATGGGATGGATCCCTGGATACGGCAGTCTCTAGATGGTCCATCCTTTCATCACAGCTCCAAACTTTGTCTCTGTAACTCCTTCTATGGGTGTTTTGTTCCCAATTCTAAGAAGGGGCACAGTGTCCACATTTTGGTCTTCATTCTTCTTGAGTTTCATGCGTTTAGCAAATTGTATCTTATATCTTGGGTATCCTAAGTTTTGGGCTAATATCCACTTATCAGTGAATACATATTGTGTGAGTTCTTTTGTGATTGTGTTACTTCACTCAAGATGATGCCCTCCAGGTCCATCCATTTGGCTAGGAATTTCATAAATTCATTCTTTTTAATAGCTGAGTAGTACTCCATTGTGTAAATGTACCATAATTTCTGTATCCATTCCTCTGTTGAGGGACATCTGGGTTCTTTCCAGCTTCTGGCTATTATAAATAGGGCTGCTATGAACATAGTGGAGCATGTGTCCTTTTTACCGGTTGGGACATCTTCTGGATATATGCCCAGGAGAGGTATTGCTGGATCCTCCGGTAGTAAAAAATTGGAATCTTTATCAAGTAGTACTCCAGTGACATTTTATCAAACACAAGAAAGACACCACTTTCTAAGTGAACAAAAAATATTTTACTTCACACACACACACACACACACACACACACACACACACACACTAAAGAGTGAAGAAGCCAGAGACAAAACAGCAGAGGGCTGGAGAGAGCACTGAGATGCTCTTGTAGAGAATAAATCTGGTTCCTTCATAATCAATATGGTGGCTCACAGCCATCTCAACTCTGGTTCTAAAGGATCCAGCACTCTGTCCTGGCGTCTATCTGTGTCAGCATGCACTTGGTGTACACACATACACATAATAACAATAAATACATCTTTTATAAAACCAACAGCACAAACAGCACAAAGATTTCCTAGAAATTAGTGAGAAACACAATCCAGATGCAGGATCCTCACATCAGGAAAAGGTGCTCTTCCTTGTCCACAGACTAAATTACAACAGAGACTCACTGGCTGCCGCATAAACTGCAGGCTGAAGTGAAAGCCAGTCAGATTTATAAACACATTTCATTGTATTCACTGGATCTGATTACCAAGACCTTACAGTTCCACTATTTATCTAACAGGCTGGACATGTTGATGGGTTTAACCAAATAATGAAAACAACCAAAATGTGCATCAATTGTACATTTATTTAGTCTAATTCAAGAACAAATGAACAATAGCCACCTGTGATTGTAGACAACTCAAACCAAAGAAAATCATTTATAGGTGAAGAGAGGGCAGAGGATAATATCTGTTTTCTAAAGAGAGGTGTGGGATTGGGAACTGTGGTTCAGTGGAGTTCTTGCCTCGTATCTGTAAGCAACAGGCCCTACACTGAATCTTAACACTGCATAAACTGGGCACACTACTTGCAATCCCAGTACTTGGGAGATCAAACAGGAGGACTAGAAGTTAAGGTCATCCTTGGCTACCTTGAGTTTGGAGCTAGATACTCTCGACAAACCGTGAGCTCCTGGTTCCATAAGAGACCTCGTACCCTAAACAAGACAGAGGGCAACAAAGGAGAGACATGTGGATGTGCCCTCACAAACACACAATTCTTTGTTAATCATCACTTTATTGCACAGGTATATAATTTTTTGGTACATCACCTCATTTGATGCTTATTAGAAAATTTCTAAAATTTTCTTGCTAGACACATGTGAATTCACCTTCTCTCAAAGAAATAAAGTGCTGTTAGCAATTACTGCCACAGACAACAGACTCCATCCAACCTCCCCTCAGATTTGCGATGTTAGTTCATGGCTCTTCATACTGATAGAAGACAGTGATAGGTGCAGCGGCTAAGAGCCCTTGCTTACATCCTCCTCAAAGGGAAGCTGCCTTGGCTGACTCATGAGTTAGCTCTCAGAAAGAAATTAGATGTGGGGTTGAATAGACCACAGGGCAGTTAAGAGCTCTTGTTGCTCTTGCAGGAGCAGTGCAGGAGCCGAGCCCAGTCCTCAGCACCCTGATCAAGCAGCTCCAGCTGCAGGGAAATCAGACATCTTGGGGCTTCTGGGGGTACCTCCCATGTTCACACGCACACAAATCTCATAAGGCCCAGCAGTGGTGATGCACGCCTTTAATCCTAGCACTTGGAAGACAGAGGCAGGCAGATTTCTGAGTTCCAAGGCCAGCCTGGTCTACAGAGTGAGTTCCAGGACTCACAGGCTACACAGAGAAACCCTATCTCGAAAAACCAAAATAAGAAAAAGAGAAAAAGAAAAAATCTAATAGCTGGGTGGTGGAGGCGAATGTCTTTAATTACAACACTCAGAATGCAGAACCAGGTGGACTTCTCTGAGCTCCAAGGCGAGCCTGCTCTACAGAGCAAGCTTAAAGTTAACCAGGGCTATATAGAGAAGCCCTGTTGCATGCATGATGTGTGTGTGCTTGTGTGTTCGCAGACGCTGCATGCACATACGCCCCTGAAGGAAAAAAGCAAAACCTGAAGTATTTCTGATCTTAACCATTCCCAATAAGGAATTTGCAACCTGTGCCTTCACTTTTAGAA